>NW_027510407.1:0-34146 GCF_048772815.1 Callospermophilus lateralis
TGATCAGTACACCAATCAAACGTGGATGCCCAAGTTTTGTTCTTCTAGGTTGTAGCATTTGTTTGCAGGAACAGTTAGAAATTATAGGTTTCACTCTGTTTTCTCCTATATTGACAGATGCAGTTAGAACTCTAAATCAAACACGGTTTGTGCTAGCTTCTTGAAACTTGACACAATAAAGTAGTTCTACGTTCTATCTCTAAGGTTTGTTTCCTCTTGTATCCTAAAGCTGGGACTGGCGAATAACACTTATACTGAAAGGGGTTGCCAAATTTCCAACACACTAGAGTCTCCTGAAATCTCAACATATATTTTTTCATCCAATCTTCATGATACTTTCAAGTAATGATCAGTACACCAATCCCACTTGGATGCCAAAGTTTAGTTCTCCTAGATTGAAGCATTCTTTTGGAGTAACAGTTTGAATTTTTAGGTTTCACTCTGTTTTCTCCTATATTGACAAATGTAGTTCGAACTCTAAATCAAACACGGTTTGTGCTAGCTTCTTGAAACTTGAAACAGTAAAGTAGTTCTACATTCTATTTTTATTTTTTGTTTCCTCTGGATGTAGACCTAAGCAGAGACTGACGAAAGACACATTCAATGAAAGGCGTTGTTAGGCTGCCTAAATACTACAGTCTCCTGAAATCTCAACATATTTGTTTTTCCGACCTTCATGATAATTTCATGTAATCAGCAGTATACGAATAAAACGTGGATGTTCAAGTTTCGTTCTCCTAGGTTGAAGCATTCGTTTGCAGTAACAGTTTGAATTTTTAGATTTCACTCTGTTTTCTCCTATATTGACAGATGCAGTTCGAACTCTAAATCAAACATGGTTTGTGCTAGCTTCTTGAAACTTGACCCAAAAAAGTAGTTCCACTTTCTATCTCAAGGTTTGTTTCCTCTTGATGTAGCCTTAAGCAGAGACTGGCGAATAACACTTTCAATGAAAGGCGTTGTTAAGCTTCCAAAAAACTACCGTCTCCTGAAATCTCAACATATATTTTTTCATCCAATCTTCATGATTCTTTCAAGTATTGATCAGTACACCAATCAAACGTGGATGCCCAAGTTTTGTTCTTCTAGGTTGTAGCATTCGTTTGCAGGAACAGTTAGAAATTATAGGTTTCACTCTGTTTTCTCCTATATTGACAGATGCAGTTAGAACTCTAAATCAAACACGGTTTGTGCTAGCTTCTTGAAACTTGACACAATAAAGTAGTTCTACGTTCTATCTCTAAGGTTTGTTTCCTCTTGTATCCTAAAGCTGGGACTGGCGAATAACACTTATACTGAAAGGGGTTGCCAAACTTCCAACACACTAGAGTCTCCTGAAATCTCAACATATATTTTTTCATCCAATCTTCATGATACTTTCAAGTAATGATCAGTACACCAATCCCACTTGGATGCCAAAGTTTAGTTCTCCTAAATTGAAGCATTCTTTTTGAGTAACAGTTTGAATTTTTAGGTTTCACTCTGTTTTCTCCTATGTTGACAAATGTAGTTCGAACTCTAAATCAAACACGGTTTGTGCTAGCTTCTTGAAACTTGAAACAGTAAAGTAGTTCTACATTCTATTTTTATTTTTGTTTCCTCTGGATGTAGACCTAAGCAGAGACTGACGAAAGACACATTCAATGAAAGGCGTTGTTAGGCTGCCAAAATACTACAGTCTCCTGAAATCTCAACATTTTTTTTTTCCGACCTTCATGATCATTTCAAGTAATGAGCAGTACACCAATAAAACGTGGATGTTCAAGTTTCATTCTCCTAGGTTGAAGCATTCGTTTGCAGTAACAGTTTGAATTTTTAGTTTTCACTCTGTTTTCTTTTATATTGACAGATGCAGTTCGAACTCTAAATCAAACATGGTTTGTGCTAGCTTCTTGAAACTTGACACAATAAAGTAGTTCTACGTTCTATCTCTAAGGTTTGCTTCCTCTTGATGTAGCCTTAAGCAGAGACTGGCGAATAACACTTTCAATGAAAGGCGTTGTTAAGCTTCCAAAAAACTACCGTCTCCTGAAATCTCAACATATATTTCTTCATCCAATCTTCATGATTCTTTCAAGTATTGATCAGTACACCAATCAAACGTGGATGCCCAAGTTTTGTTCTTCTAGGTTGTAGCATTCGTTTGCAGGAACAGTTAGAAATTATAGGTTTCACTCTGTTTTCTCCTATATTGACAGATGCAGTTAGAACTCTAAATCAAACACGGTTTGTGCTAGATTCTTGAAACTTGACACAATAAAGTAGTTCTACGTTCTATCTCTAAGGTTTGTTTCCTCTTGTATCCTAAAGCTGGGACTGGCGAATAACACTTATACTGAAAGGGGTTGCCAAACTTCCAACACACTAGAGTCTCCTGAAATCTCAACATATATGTTTTCATCCAATCTTCATGATACTTTCAAGTAATGATCAGTACACCAATCCCACTTGGATGCCAAAGTTTAGTTCTCCTAATTTGAAGCATTCTTTTGGAGTAACAGTTTGAATTTTTAGGTTTCACTCTGTTTTCTCCTATATTGACAAATGTAGTTCGAACTCTAAATCAAACACGGTTTGTGCTAGCTTCTTGAAACTTGAAACAGTAAAGTAGTTCTACATTCTATTTTTATTTTTTGTTTCCTCTGGATGTAGACCTAAGCAGAGACTGACAAAAGACACATTCAATGAAAGGCGTTGTTAGGCTGCCAAAATACTACAGTCTCCTGAAATCTCAACATATTTGTTTTTTCCGACCTTCATGATCATTTCAAGTAATGAGCAGTACACCAATAAAACGTGGGCGTTCAAGTTTCGTTCTCCTAGCTTGAAGCATTCGTTTGCAGTAACAGTTTGAATTTTTAGTTTTCACTCTGTTTTCTCCTATATTGACAGATGCAGTTCGAACTCTAAATCAAACATGGTTTGTGCTAGCTTCTTGAAACTTGACACAATAAAGTAGTTCTACGTTCTATCTCTAAGGTTTGTTTCCTCTTGATGTAGCCTTAAGCAGAGACTGGCGAATAACACTTTCAATGAAAGGCGTTGTTAAGCTTCCAAAAAACTACCGTCTCCTGAAATCTAAACATATATTTTTTCATCCAATCTTTATGATTCTTTCAAGTATTGATCAGTACACCAATCAAACGTGGATGCCCAAGTTTTGTTCTTCTAGGTTGTAGCATTCGTTTTCAGGAACAGTTAGAAATTATAGGTTTCACTCTGTTTTCTCCTATATTGACAGATGCAGTTAGAACTCTAAATCAAACACGGTTTGTGCTAGCTTCTTGAAACTTGACACAATAAAGTAGTTCTACGTTCTATCTCTAAGGTTTGTTTCCTCTTGTATCCTAAAGCTGGGACTGGCGAATAACACTTATACTGAAAGGGGTTGCCAAACTTCCAACACACTAGAGTCTCCTGAAATCTCAACATATATTTTTTCATCCAATCTTCATGATACTTTCATGTAATGATCAGTACACCAATCCCACTTGGATGCCAAATTTTAGTTCTCCTAGATTGAAGCATTCTTTTGGAGTAACAGTTTGAATTTTTAGGTTTCACTCTGTTTTCTCCTATATTGACAAATGTAGTTCGAACTCTAAATCAAACACGGTTTGTGCTAGCTTCTTGAAACTTGAAACAGTAAAGTAGTTCTACATTCTATTTTTATTTTTTGTTTCCTCTGGATGTAGACCTAAGCAGAGACTGACGAAAGACACATTCAATGAAAGGCGTTGTTAGGCTGCCAAAATTCTACAGTCTCCTGAAATCTCAACATATTTTTTTTTCCGACCTTCATGATCATTTCAAGTAATGAGCAGTACACCAATAAAACGTGGATGTTCAAGTTTCATTCTCCTAGGTTGCAGCATTCGTTTGCAGTAACAGTTTGAATTTTTAGTTTTCACTCTGTTTTCTCCTATATTGACAGATGCAGTTCGAACTCTAAATCAAACATGGTTTGTGCTAGCTTCTTGAAACTTGACACAATAAAGTAGTTCTACGTTATATCTCTAAGGTTTGTTTCCTCTTGATGTAGCCTTAAGCAGAGACTGGCGAATAACACTTTCAATGAAAGGCGTTGTTAAGCTTCCAAAAAACTACCGTCTCCTGAAATCTCAACATATATTTCTTCATCCAATCTTCATGATTCTTTCAAGTATTGATCAGTACACCAATCAAACGTGGATGCCCAAGTTTTGTTCTTCTAGGTTGTAGCATTTGTTTGCAGGAACAGTTAGAAATTATAGGTTTCACTCTGTTTTCTCCTATATTGACAGATGCAGTTAGAACTCTAAATCAAACACGGTTTGTGCTAGCTTCTTGAAACTTGACACAATAAAGTAGTTCTACGTTCTATCTCTAAGGTTTGTTTCCTCTTGTATCCTAAAGCTGGGACTGGCGAATAACACTTATACTGAAAGGGGTTGCCAAACTTCCAACACACTAGAGTTTCCTGAAATCTCAACATATATTTTTTCATCCAATCTTCATGATACTTTCAAGTAATGATCAGTACACCAATCCCACTTGGATGGCAAAGTTTAGTTCTCCTAGATTGAAGCATTCTTTTGGAGTAACAGTTTGAATTTTTAGGTTTCACTCTGTTTTCTCCTATATTGACAAATGTAGTTCGAACTCTAAATCAAACACGGTTTGTGCTAGCTTCTTGAAACTTGAAACAGTAAAGTAGTTCTACATTCTATTTTTATTTTTTGTTTCCTCTGGATGTAGACCTAAGCAGAGACTGACGAAAGACACATTCAATGAAAGGCGTTGTTAGGCTGCCTAAATACTACAGTCTCCTGAAATCTCAACATATTTTTTTTTCCGACCTTCATGATCATTTCAAGTAATGAGCAGTACACCAATAAAACGTGGATGTTCAAGTTTCGTTCTCCTAGTTTGAAGCATTCGTTTGCAGTAACAGTTTGAATTTTTAGTTTTCACTCTGTTTTCTCCTATATTGACAGATGCAGTTCGAACCCTAAATCAAACATGGTTTTTGCTAGCTTCTTGAAACTTGACACAATAAAGTAGTTCTACGTTCTATCTCTAAGGTTTGTTTCCTCTTGATGTAGCCTTAAGCAGAGACTGGCGAATAACACTTTCAATGAAAGGCGTTGTTAAGCTTCCAAAAAACTACCGTCTCCTGAAATCTCAACATATATTTTTTCATCCAATCTTCATGATTCTTTCAAGTATTGATCAGTACACCAATCAAACGTGGATGCCCAAGTTTTGTTCTTCTAGGTTGTAGCATTCGTTTGCAGGAACAGTTAGAAATTATAGGTTTCACTCTGTTTTCTCCTATATTGACAGATGCAGTTAGAACTCTAAATCAAACACGGTTTGTGCTAGCTTCTTGAAACTTGACACAATAAAGTAGTTCTACATTCTATCTCTAAGGTTTGTTTCCTCTTGTATCCTAAAGCTGGGACTGGCGAATAACACTTATACTGAAAGGGGTTGCCAAACTTCCAACACACTAGAGTCTCCTGAAATCTCAACATATATGTTTTCATCCAATCTTCATGATACTTTCAAGTAATGATCAGTACACCAATCCCACTTGGATGCCAAAGTTTAGTTCTCCTAGATTGAAGCATTCTTTTGGAGTAACAGTTTGAATTTTTAGGTTTCACTCTGTTTTCTCCTATATTGACAAATGTAGTTCGAACTCTAAATCAAACACGGTTTGTGCTAGCTTCTTGAAACTTGAAACAGTAAAGTAGTTCTACATTCTATTTTTATTTTTTGTTTCCTCTGGATGTAGACCTAAGCAGAGACTGACAAAAGACACATTAAATGAAAGGCGTTGTTAGGCTGCCAAAATACTTCAGTCTCCTGAAATCTCAACATATTTTTTTTTCCGACCTTCATGATCATTTCAAGTAATGAGCAGTACACCAATAAAACGTGGATGTTCAAGTTTCGTTCTCCTAGCTTGAAGCATTCGTTTGCAGTAACAGTTTGAATTTTTAGTTTTCACTCTGTTTTCTCCTATATTGACAGATGCAGTTCGAACTCTAAATCAAACATGGTTTGTGCTAGCTTCTTGAAACTTGACACAATAAAGTAGTTCTACGTTCTATCTCTAAGGTTTGTTTCCTCTTGATGTAGCCTTAAGCAGAGACTGGCGAATAACACTTTCAATGAAAGGCGTTGTTAGGCTTCCAAAAAACTACCGTCTCCTGAAATCTCAACATATATCTTTTCATCCAATCTTTATGATTCTTTCAAGTATTGATCAGTACACCAATCAAACGTGGATGCCCAAGTTTTGTTCTTCTAGGTTGTAGCATTCGTTTGCAGGAACAGTTAGAAATTATAGGTTTCACTCTGTTTTCTCCTATATTGACAGATGCAGTTAGAACTCTAAATCAAACACGGTTTGTGCTAGCTTCTTGAAACTTGACACAATAAAGTAGTTCTACGTTCTATCTCTAACGTTTGTTTCCTCTTGTATCCTAAAGCTGGGACTGGCGAATAACACTTATACTGAAAGGGGTTGCCAAACTTCCAACACACTAGAGTCTCCTGAAATCTCAACATATATGTTTTCATCCAATCTTCATGATACTTTCAAGTAATGATCAGTACACCAATCCCACTTGGATGCCAAAGTTTAGTTCTCCTAAATTGAAGCATTCTTTTGGAGTAACAGTTTGAATTTTTAGGTTTCACTCTGTTTTCTCCTATATTGACAAATGTAGTTCGAACTCTAAATCAAACACGGTTTGTGCTAGCTTCTTGAAACTTGAAACAGTAAAGTAGTTCTACATTCTATTTTTATTTTTTGTTTCCTCTGGATGTAGACCTAAGCAGAGACTGACAAAAGACACATTCAATGAAAGGCGTTGTTAGGCTGCCAAAATACTACAGTCTCCTGAAATCTCAACATATTTTTTTTTCCGACCTTCATGATAATTTCATGTAATCAGCAGTACACCAATAAAACGTGGATGTTCAAGTTTCGTTCTCCTAGATTGAAGCATTCGTTTGCAGTAACAGTTTGAATTTTTAGTTTTCACTCTGTTTTCTCCCATATTGACAGATGCAGTTCGAACTCTAAATCAAACACGGTTTGTGCTAGCTTCTTGAAACTTGACACAATGAAGTAGTTCTACGTTCTATCTCTAAGGTTTTTTTCCTCTTGTATCCTAAAGCTGGGACTGGCTAATAACACTTATACTGAAAGGGGTTTCCAAACTTCCAACACACTAGAGTCTCCTGAAATCTCAACATATATTTTTTCATCCAATCTTCATGATAATTTCAGTAATGATCAGTACACCAATCCCACTTGGATGCCAAAGTTTAGTTCTCCTAGATTGAAGCATTCTTTTGGAGTAACAGTTTGAATTTTTAGGTTTCACTCTGTTTTCTCCTATATTGACAAATGTAGTTCGAACTCTAAGTCAAACACGGTTTGTGCTAGCTTCTTGAAACTTGAAACAGTAAAGTAGTTCTACATTTTATTTTTATTTTTTGTCTCCTCTGGATGTAGACCTAAGCAGAGACTGACGAAAGACACATTCAATGAAAGGCGTTGTTAGGCTGCCAAAATACTACAGTCTCCTGAAATCTCAACATATTTTTTTTCCGACCTTCATGATAATTTCATGTAATCAGCAGTACACCAATAAAACGTGGATGTTCAAGTTTCGTTCTCCTAGCTTGAAGCATTCGTTTGCAGTAACAGTTTGAATTTTTACTCCTCACTCTGTTTTCTCCTATATTGACAGATGCAGTTCGAACTCTAAATCAAACATGGTTTGTGCTAGCTTCTTGAAACTTGACACAATAAAGTAGTTCTACGTTCTATCTCTAAGGTTTGTTTCCTCTTGATGTAGCCTTAAGCAGAGACTGGCGAATAACACTTTCAATGAAAGGCGTTGTTAAGCTTCCAAAAAACTACCGTCTCCTGAAATCTCAACATATATATTTTCATCCAATCTTCATGATTCTTTCAAGTATTGATCAGTACACCAATCAAACGTGGATGCCCAAGTTTTGTTCTTCTAGGTTGTAGCATTTGTTTTCAGGAACAGTTAGAAATTATAGGTTTCAATCTGTTTTCTCCTATATTCACAGATGCAGTTAGAACTCTAAATCAAACACGGTTTGTGCTAGCTTCTTGAAACTTGACACAATAAAGTAGTTCTACGTTCTATCTCTAAGGTTTGTTTCCTCTTGTATCCTAAAGCTGGGACTGCCGAATAGCACTTATACTGAAAGGGGTTGCCAAACTTCCAACACACTAGAGTCTCCTGAAATCTCAACATATATTTTTTCATCCAATCTTCATGATACTTTCAAGTAATGATCAGTACACCAATCCCACTTGGATGCCAAAGTTTAGTTCTCCTAGATTGAAGCATTCTTTTGGAGTAACACTTTGAATTTTTAGGTTTTACTCTGTTTTCTCCTATATTGACAAATGTATTTCGAACTCTAAATCAAACACGGTTTGTGCTAGCTTCTTGAAACTTGAAACAGTAAAGTAGTTCTACATTCTATTTTTATTTTTTGTTTCCTCTGGATGTAGACCTAAGCAGAGACTGACGAAAGACACATTCAATTAAAGGCGTTGTTAGGCTGCCAAAATACTACAGTCTCCTGAAATCTCAACATATTTTTTTTTCCGACCTTCATGATAATTTCATGTAATCAGCAGTACACCAATAAAACGTGGATGTTCAAGTTTCGTTCTCCTAGCTTGAAGCATTCGTTTGCAGTAACAGTTTTAATTTTTAGTTTTCACTCTGTTTTCTCCTATATTGACAGATGCAGTTCGAACTCTAAATCAAACACTGTTTGTGCTAGCTTCTTGAAACTTGACACAATAAAGTAGTTCTACGTTCTATCTCTAAGGTTTGTTTCCTCTTGTATCCTAAAGCTGGGACTGGCGAATAACACTTATACTGAAAGGGGTTGCCAAACTTCCAACACACTAGAGTCTCCTGAAATCTCAACATATATTTTTTCATCCAATCTTCATGATACTTTCAGTAATGATCAGTACACCAATCCCACTTGGATGCCAAAGTTTAGTTCTCCTAGATTGAAGCATTCTTTTGGAGTAACAGTTTGAATTTTTAGGTTTCACTCTGTTTTCTCTATATTGACAAATGTAGTTCGAACTCTAAATCAAACACGGTTTGTGCTAGCTTCTTGAAACTTGAAACAGTAAAGTAGTTCTACATTCTATTTTTATTTTTTGTCTCCTCTGGATGTAGACTTAAGCAGAGACTCACGAAAGACACATTCAATGAAAAGCGTTGTTAGGGTGCCAAAATACTACAGTCTCCTGAAATCTCAACATATTTTTTTTTCCGACCTTCATGATAATTTCATGTAATCAGCAGTACACCAATAAAACGTCGATGTTCAAGTTTCGTTCTCCTAGCTTGAAGCATTCGTTTGCAGTAACAGTTTGAATTTTCAGTTTTCACTCTGTTTTCTCCTATATTGACAGATGCAGTTCGAACTCTAAATCAAACATGGTTTGTGCTAGCTTCTTGAAACTTGACACAATAAAGTAGTTCTACGTTCTATCTCTAAGGTTTGTTTCCTCTGATGTAGCCTTAAGCAGAGACTGGCGAATAACACTTTCAATGAAAGACGTTGTTAAGCTTCCAAAAAACTACCGTCTCCTGAAATCTCAACATATATTTTTTCATCCAATCTTCATGATTCTTTCAAGTATTGATCAGTACACCAATCAAACGTGGATGCCCAAGTTTTGTTCTTCTAGGTTGTAGCATTTGTTTTCAGGAACAGTTAGAAATTATAGGTTTCAATCTGTTTTCTCCTATATTGACAGATGCAGTTAGAACTCTAAATCAAACACGGTTTGTGCTAGCTTCTTGAAACTTGACACAATAAAGTAGTTCTACGTTCTATCTCTAAGGTTTGTTTCCTCTTGTATCCTAAAGCTGGGACTGGCGAATAACACTTATACTGAAAGGGGTTGCCAAACTTCCAACACACTAGAGTCTCCTGAAATCTCAACATATATTTTTTCATCCAATCTTCATGATACTTTCAGTAATGATCAGTACACCAATCCCACTTGGATGCCAAAGTTTAGTTATCCTAGATTGAAGCATTCTTTTGGTGTAACAGTTTGAATTTTTAGGTTTCACTCTGTTTTCTCCTATATTGACAAATGTAGTTCGAACTCTAAATCAAACACGGTTTGTGCTAGCTTCTTGAAACTTGAAACAGTAAAGTAGTTCTACATTCTATTTTTATTTTTTGTTTCCTCTGGATGGAGACCTAAGCAGAGACTGACGAAAGACACATTCAATGAAAGCCGTTGTTAGGCTGCAAAAATACTACAGTCTCCTGAAATCTCAACATATTTTTTTTTCCGACCTTCATGATCATTTCAAGTAATGAGCAGTACACCAATAAAACGTGGATGTTCAAGTTTCGTTCTCCTAGTTTGAAGCATTCGTTTGCAGTAACAGTTTGAATTTTTAGTTTTCACTCTGTTTTCTCCTATATTGACAGATGCAGTTCGAACTCTAAATCAAATATGGTTTGTGCTAGCTTCTTGAAACTTGACACAATAAAGTAGTTCTACGTTCTATCTCTAAGGTTTGTTTCCTCTTGTATCCTAAAGCTGGGACTGGCGAATAACACTTATACTGAAAGGGGTTGCCAAACTTCCAACACACTAGAGTCTCCTGAAATCTCAACATATATATTTTCATCCAATCTTCATGATACTTTCAAGTAATGATCAGTACACCAATCCCACTTGGATGCCAAAGTTTAGTTCTCCTAAATTGAAGCATTCTTTTGGAGTAACAGTTTGAATTTTTAGGTTTCACTCTGTTTTCTCCTATATTGACAAATGTAGTTCGAACTCTAAATCAAACACGGTTTGTGCTAGCTTCTTGATACTTGAAACAGTAAAGTAGTTCTACATTCTATTTTTATTTTTTGTTTCCTCTGGATGTAGACCTTAGCAGAGACTGACAAAAGACACATTCAATGAAAAGCGTTGTTAGGCTGCCAAAATATTACAGTCTCCTGAAATCTCAACATACTTTTTTTTCCGACCTTCATGATCATTTCAAGTAATGAGCAGTACACCAATAAAACGTGGATGTTCAAGTTTCGTTCTCCTAGCTTGAAGCATTCGTTTGCAGTAACAGTTTGAATTTTTAGTTTTCACTCTGTTTTCTAATATATTCACAGATGCAGTTCGAACTCTAAATCAAACATGGTTTGTGCTAGCTTCTTGAAACTTGACACAATAAAGTAGTTCTACGTTCTATCTCTAAGGTTTGTTTCCTCTTGATGTAGCCTTAAACAGAGACTGGCGAATAACACTTTCAATGAAAGGCGTTGTTAAGCTTCCAAAAAACTACCGTCTCCTGAAATCTCAACATATATTTTTTCATCCAATCTTCATGATTCTTTCAAGGATTGATCAGTACACCAATCAAACGTGGATGCCCAAGTTTTGTTCTTCTAGGTTGTAGCATTCGTTTGCAGGAACAGTTAGAAATTATAGGTTTCACTCTGTTTTCTCCTATATTGACATATGCAGTTAGAACTCTAAATCAAACACGGTTTGTGCTAGCTTCTTGAAACTTGACACAATAAAGTAGTTCTACGTTCTATCTCTAAGGTTTGTTTCCTCTTGTATCCTAAAGCTGGGACTGGCGGATAACACTTATAGTGAAAGGGGTTGCCAAACTTCCAACACACTAAAGTCTCCTGAAATCTCAACATATATTTTTTCATCCAATCTTCATGATACTTTCAAGTAATGATCAGTACACCAATCCCACTTGGATGCCAAAGTTTAGTTCTCCTAGATTGAAGCATTCTTTTGGAGTAACAGTTTGAATTTTTAGGTTTCACTCTGTTTTCTCCTATATTGACAAATGTAGTTCGAACTCTAAATCAAACACGGTTTGTGCTAGCTTCTTGAAACTTGAAACAGTAAAGTAGTTCTACATTCTATTTTTATTTTTTGTTTCCTCTGGATGTAGACCTAAGCAGAGACTGATGAAAGACACATTCAATGAAAGGCGTTGTTAGGCTGCCAAAATACTACAGTCTCCTGAAATCTCAACATATTTTTTTTTCCGACCTTCATGATCATTTCAAGTAATGAGCAGTACACCAATAAAACGTGGATGTTCAAGTTTCGTTCTCCTAGTTTGAAGCATTCGTTTGCAGTAACACTTTGAATTTTTAGTTTTCACTCTGTTTTCTCCTATATTGACAGATGCAGTTCGAACTCTATATCAAACATGGTTTGTGCTAGCTTCTTGAAACTTGACACAATAAATTAGTTCTACGTTCTGTCCCTAAGGTTTGTTTCCTCTTGATGTAGCCTTAAGCAGAGACTGGCGAATAACACTTTCAATGAAAGGCGTTGTTAAGCTTCCAAAAAACTACCGTCTCCTGAAATCTCAACATATATTTTTTCATCCAATCTTCATGATTCTTTCAAGTATTGATCAGTACACCAATCAAACGTGGATGCCCAAGTTTTGTTCTTCTAGGTTGTAGCATTCGTTTGCAGGAACAGTTAGAAATTATAGGTTTCACTCTGTTTTCTCCTATATTGACAGATGCAGTTAGAACTCTAAATCAAACACGGTTTGTGCTAGCTTCTTGAAACTTGACACAATAAAGTAGTTCTACGTTCTATCTCTAAGGTTTGTTTCCTCTTCTATCCTAAAGCTGGGACTGGCGAATAACACTTATACTGAAAGGGGTTGCCAAACTTCCAACACACTACAGTCTCCTGAAATATCAACATATATGTTTTCATCCAATCTTCATGATACTTTCAAGTAATGATCAGTACACCAATCCCACTTGGATGCCAAAGTTTAGTTCTCCTAAATTGAAGCATTCTTTTGGAGTAACAGTTTGAATTTTTAGGTTTCACTCTGTTTTCTCCTATATTGACAAATGTAGTTCAAACTCTAAATCAAACACGGTTTGTGCTAGCTTCTTGAAACTTGAAACAGTAAAGTAGTTCTACATTCTATTTTTATTTTTTGTTTCCTCTGGATGTAGACCTAAGCAGAGACTGACAAAAGACACATTCAATGAAAGGCGTTGTTAGGCTGCCAAAATACTACAGTCTCCTGAAATCTCAACATATTTTTTTTCCGACCTTCATGATCATTTCAAGTAATGAGCAGTACACCAATAAAACGTGGATGTTCAAGTTTCATTCTCCTAGGTTGCAGCATTCGTTTGCAGTAACAGTTTGAATTTTTAGTTTTCACTCTGTTTTCTCCTATATTGACAGATGCAGTTCGAACTCTAAATCAAACATGGTTTGTGCTAGCTTCTTGAAACTTGACACAATAAAGTAGTTCTACGTTCTATCTCTAAGGTTTGTTTCCTCTTGATGTAGCCTTAAGCAGAGACTGGCGAATAACACTTTCAATGAAAGGCGTTGTTAAGCTTCCAAAAAACTACCGTCTCCTGAAATCTCAACATATATTTCTTCATCCAATCTTCATGATTCATTCAAGTATTGATCAGTACACCAATCAAACGTGGATGCCCAAGTTTTGTTCTTCTAGGTTGTAGCATTCGTTTGCAGGAACAGTTAGAAATTATAGGTTTCACTCTGTTTTCTCCTATATTGACAGATGCAGTTAGAACTCTAAATCAAACACAGTTTGTGCTAGCTTCTTGAAACTTGACACAATAAAGTAGTTCTACGTTCTATCTCTAAGGTTTGTTTCCTCTTGTATCCTAAAGCTGGGACTGGCGAATAACACTTATACTGAAAGGGGTTGCCAAACTTCCAACACACTAGAGTCTCCTGAAATCTCAACATATATGTTTTCATCCAATCTTCATGATACTTTCAAGTAATGATCAGTACACCAATCCCACTTGGATGCCAAAGTTTAGTTCTCCTAAATTGAAGCATTCTTTTGGAGTAACAGTTTGAATTTTTAGGTTTCACTCTGTTTTCTCCTATATTGACAAATGTAGTTCGAACTCTAAATCAAACACGGTTTGTGCTAGCTTCTTGAAACTTGAAACAGTAAAGTAGTTCTACATTCTATTTTTATTTTTTGTTTCCTCTGGATGTAGACCTAAGCAGAGACTGACAAAAGACACATTCAATGAAAGGCGTTGTTAGGCTGCCAAAATACTACAGTCTCCTGAAATCTCAACATATTTTTTTTCCGACCTTCATGATCATTTCAAGTAATGAGCAGTACACCAATAAAACGTGGATGTTCAAGTTTCGTTCTCCTAGCTTGAAGCATTCGTTTGCAGTAACAGTTTGAATTTTTAGTTTTCACTCTGTTTTCTCCTATATTGACAGATGCAGTTCGAACTCTAAATCAAACATGGTTTGTGCTAGCTTCTTGAAACTTGACACAATAAAGTAGTTCTACGTTCTATCTCTAAGGTTTGTTTCCTCTTGATGTAGCCTTAAGCAGAGACTGGCGAATAACACTTTCAATGAAAGGCGTTGTTAAGCTTCCAAAAAACTACCGTCTCCTGAAATCTAAACATATATTTTTTCATCCAATCTTTATGATTCTTTCAAGTATTGATCAGTACACCAATCAAACGTGGATGCCCAAGTTTTGTTCTTCTAGGTTGTAGCATTCGTTTGCAGGAACAGTTAGAAATTATAGGTTTCACTCTGTTTTCTCCTATATTGACAGATGCAGTTAGAACTCTAAATCAAACACGGTTTGTGCTAGCTTCTTGAAACTTGACACAATAAAGTAGTTCTACGTTCTATCTCTAAGGTTTGTTTCCTCTTGTATCCTAAAGCTGGGACTGGCGAATAACACTTATACTGAAAGGGGTTGCCAAACTTCCAAAACACTAGAGTCTCCTGAAATCTCAACATATATTTTTTCATCCAATCTTCATGATACTTTCATGTAATGATCAGCACACCAATCCCACTTGGATGCCAAAGTTCAGTTGTCCTAGATTGAAGCATTCTTTTGGAGTAACAGTTTGAATTTTTAGGTTTCACTCTGTTTTCTCCTATATTGACAAATGTAGTTCGAACTCTAAATCAAACACGGTTTGTGCTAGCTTCTTGAAACTTGAAACAGTAAAGTAGTTCTACATTCTATTTTTATTTTTTGTTTCCTCTGGATGTAGACCTAAGCAGAGACTGACGAAAGACACATTCATTGAAAGGCGTTGGTAGGCTGCCAAAATACTACAGTCTCCTGAAATCTCAACATATTTTTTTTTCCGAACTTCAAGATAATTTCATGTAATCAGCAGTACACCAATAAAACGTGGATGTTCAAGTTTCGTTCTCCTAGATTGAAGCATTCGTTTGCAGTAACAGTTTGAATTTTTAGTTTTCACTCTGTTTTCTCCCATATTGACAGATGCAGTTAGAACTCTAAATCAAACACGGTTTGTGCTAGCTTCTTGAAACTTGACAAAATAAAGTAGTTCTACATTCTATCTCTAAGGTTTGTTTCCTCTTGTATCCTAAAGCTGGGACTGGCGAATAACACTTATACTGAAAGGGGTTGCCAAACTTCCAACACACTAGAGTCTCCTGAAATCTCAACATATATTTTTTTATCCAATCTTCATGATACTTTCAAGTAATGATCAGTACACCAATCCCACTTGGATGCCAAATTTTTGTTCTCCTAGATTGAAGCATTCTTTTGGAGTAACAGTTTGAATTTTTAGGTTTCACTCTGTTTTCTCCTATATTGACAAATGTAGTTCGAACTCTAAATCAAACACGGTTTGTGCTAGCTTCTTGAAACTTGAAACAGTAAAGTAGTTCTACATTCTATTTTTATTTTTTGTTTCCTCTGGATGTAGACCTAAGCAGAGACTGACGAAAGACACATTCAATGCAAGGCGTTGTTAGGCTGCCAAAATACTACAGTCTCCTGAAATCTCAACATATTTTTTTTTTCCGTCCTTCATGATAATTTCATGTAATCAGCAGTACACCAATAAATCGTGGATGTTCAAGTTTCGTTCTCCTAGCTTGAAGCATTCGTTTGCAGTAACAGTTTGAATTTTTAGTTTTCACTCTGTTTTCTCCCATATTGACAGATGCAGTTCGAACTCTAAATCAAACACGGTTTGTGCTAGCTTCTTCAAACTTGACACAATGAAGTAGTTCTACGTTCTATCTCTAAGGTTTTTTTCCTCTTGTATCCTAAAGCTGGGACTGGCGAATAACACTTATACTGAAAGGGGTTTCCAAACTTCCAACACACTAGAGTCTCCTGAAATCTCAACATATATTTTTTCATCCAACATTCATGATACTTTCAAGTAATGATCAGTACACCAATCCCACTTGGATGCCAAAGTTTAGTTCTCCTAGATTAAAGCATTCTTTTGGAGTAACAGTTTGAATTTTTAGGTTTCACTCTGTTTTCTCCTATATTGACAAATGTAGTTCGAACTCTAAATCAAATACGATTTGTGCTAGCTTCTTGAAACTTGAAACAGTAAAGTAGTTCTACATTCTATTTTGATTTTTTGTTTCCTCTGGATGTAGACCTAAGCAGAGACTGACGAAAGACACATTCAATGAAAGGCGTTGTTAGGCTGCCAAAATACTACAGTCTCATGAAATCTCAACATATTTTTTTTTCCGACCTTCATGATCATTTCAAGTAATGAGCAGTAAACCAATAAAACGTGGATGTTCAAGTTTCGTTCTCCTAGCTTGAAGCATTCGTTTGCAGTAACAGTTTGAATTTTTACTTTTCACTCTGTTTTCTCCTATATTGACAGATGCAGTTCGAACTCTAAATCAAACATGGTTTGTGCTAGCTTCTTGAAACTTGACACAATAAAGTAGTTCTACGTTCTAGCTCTAAGGTTTGTTTCCTCTTGTATCCTAAAGCTGGGACTGGCGAATAACACTTATACTGAAAGGGGTTGCCAAACTTCCAACACACTAGAGTCTCCTGAAATCTCAACATATATGTTTTCTTCCAATCTTCATGATACTTTCAAGTAATGATCAGTACACCAATCCCACTTGGATGCCAAAGTTTAGTTCTCCTAGATTGAAGCATTCTTTTGGAGTAACAGTTTGAATTTTTAGATTTCACTCTGTTTTCTCCTATATTGACAAATGTAGTTCGAACTCTAAATCAAACACGGTTTGTGCTAGCTTCTTGAAACTTGAAACAGTAAAGTAGTTCTACATTCTATTTTTATTTTTTGTCTCCTCTGGATGTAGACCTAAGCAGAGACTCACGAAAGACACATTCAATGAAAGGCGTTGTTAGGCTGCCAAAATACTACAGTCTCCTGAAATCTCAACAAATTTTTTTTTCCGACCTTCATGATAATTTCATGTAATCAGCAGTACACCAATAAAACGTGGATGTTCAAGTTTCGTTCTCCTAGCTTGAAGCATTCGTTTGCAGTAACAGTTTGAATTTTCAGTTTTCACTCTGTTTTCTCCTATATTGACAGATGCAGTTCGAACTCTAAATCAAACATGGTTTGTGCTAGCTTCTTGAAACTTGACACAATAAAGTAGTTCTACGTTCTATCTCTAAGGTTTGTTTCCTCTTGATGTAGCCTTAAGCAGAGACTGGCGAATTACACTTTCAATGAAAGGCGTTGTTAAGCTTCCAAAAAACTACCGTCTCCTGAAATCTCAACATATATTTTTTCATCCAATCTTCATGATTCTTTCAAGTATTGATCAGTACACCAATCAAACGTGGATGCCCAAGTTTTGTTCTTCTAGGTTGTAGCATTTGTTTTCAGGAACAGTTAGAAATTATAGGTTTCAATCTGTTTTCTCCTATATTGACAGATGCAGTTAGAACTCTAAATCAAACACGGTTTGTGCTAGCTTCTTGAAACTTGACACAATAAAGTAGTTCTACGTTCTATCTCTAAGGTTTGTTTCCTCTTGTATCCTAAAGCTGGGACTGCCGAATAGCACTTATACTGAAAGGGGTTGCCAAACTTCCAACACACTAGAGTCTCCTGAAATCTCAACATATATTTTTTCATCCAATCTTCATGATACTTTCAAGTAATGATCAGTACACCAATCCCACTTGGATGCCAAAGTTTAGTTCTCCTAGATTGAAGCATTCTTTTGGAGGAACAGTTTGAATTTTTAGGTTTCACTCTGTTTTCTCCTATATTGACAAATGTAGTTCGAACTCTAAATCAAACACGGTTTGTGCTAGCTTCTTGAAACTTGAAACAGTAAAGTAGTTCTACATTCTATTTTGATTTTTTGTTTCCTCTGGATGTAGACCAAAGCAGAGACTGACGAAAGACACATTCAATGAAAGGCGTTGTTAGGCTGCCAAAATACTACAGTCTCCTGAAATCTCAACATATTTTTTTTTCCGACCTTCATGATCATTTCATGTAATCAGCAGTACACCAATAAAACGTGGATGTTCAAGTTTCGTTCTCCTAGCTTGAAGCATTCGTTTGCAGTAACAGTTTGAATTTTTAGTTTTCACTCTGTTTTCTCCTATATTGACAGATGCAGTTCGAACTCTAAATCAAACATGGTTTGTGCTAGCTTCTTGAAACTTGACACAATAAAGTAGTTCTACGTTCTATCTCTAAGGTTTGTTTCCTCTTGTTGTAGCCTTAAGCAGAGACTGGCGAATAACACTTTCTATGAAAGGCGTTGTTAAGCTTCCAAAAAACTACCGTCTCCTGAAATCTCAACATATATTTCTTCATCCAATCTTCATGATTCTTTCAAGTATTGATCAGTACACCAATCAAACTGGATGCCCAAGTTTTGTTCTTCTAGGTTGTAGCATTCGTTTGCAGGAACAGTTAGAAATTATAGGTTTCACTCTGTTTTCTCCTATATTGACAGATGCAGTTAGAACTCTAAATCAAACACGGTTTGTGCTAGCTTCTTGAAACTTGACACAATAAAGTAGTTCTACGTTCTATCTCTAAGGTTTGTTTCCTCTTGTATCCTAAAGCTGGGACTGGCGAATAACACTTATACTGAAAGGGGTTGCCAAACTTCCAACACACTAAAGTCTCCTGAAATCTCAACATGTATTTTTTCATCCAATCTTCATGATACTTTCAAGTAATGATCAGTACACCAATCCCACTTGGATGCCAAAGTTTAGTTCTCCTAGATTGAAGCATTCTTTTGGAGTAACAGTTTGAATTTTTAGGTTTCACTCTGTTTTCTCCTATATTGACAAATGTAGTTCGAACTCTAAATCAAACACGGTTTGTGCTAGCTTCTTGAAACTTGAAACAGTAAAGTAGTTATACATTCTATTTTTATTTTTTGTTTTCTCTGGATGTAGACCTAAGCAGAGACTGACGAAAGACACATTCAATGAAAGGCGTTGTTAGGCTGCAAAAATACTACAGTCTCCTGAAATCTCAACATATTTTTTTTTCCGACCTTCATGATAATTTCAAGTAATGAGCAGTACACCAATAAAACGTGGATGTTCAAGTTTCGTTCTCCTAGCTTGAAGCATTCGTTTGCAGTAACAGTTTGAATTTTTAGTTTTCACTCTGTTTTCTCCTATATTGACAGATGTAGTTCAAACTCTAAATCAAACATGGTTTGTGCTAGCTTCTTGAAACTTGACACAATAAAGTAGTTCTACGTTCTATCTCTAAGGTTTGTTTCCTCTTGATGTAGCCTTAAGCAGAGACTGGCGAATAACACTTTCAATGAAAGGCGTTGTTAAGCTTCCAAAAAACTACCGTCTCCTGAAATCTCAACATATATCTTTTCATCCAATCTTCATGATTCTTTCAAGTATTGATCAGTACACCAATCAAATGTGGATGCCCAAGTTTTGTTCTTCTAGGTTGTAGCATTCGTTTGCAGGAAAATTTAGAAATTATAGGTTTCACTCTGTTTTCTCCTATATTGACCGATGCAGTTAGAACTCTAAATCAAACACGGTTTGTGCTAGCTTCTTGAAACTTGACACAATAAAGTAGTTCCACGTTCTATCTCTAAGGTTTTTTTCCTCTTGTATCTTAAATCTGGGACCTTCGAATAACACTTATACTGAAAGGGGTTGCCAAACTTCCAAAACACTAGAGTCTCCTGAAATCTCAACATAGATTTTTTCATCCAATCTTCATGATACTTTCAAGTAATGATCAGTACACCAATCCCACTTGGATGCCAAAGTTTAGTTCTCCTAGATTGAAGCATTCTTTTGGAGTAACAGTTTGAATTTTCAGGTTTCACTCTGTTTTCTCCTATATTGACAAATGTAGTTCGAACTCTAAATCAAACACGGTTTGTGCTAGCTTCTTGAAACTTGAAACAGTAAAGTAGTTCTACATTCTATTTTTATTTTTTGTTTCCTCTGGATGTAGACCTAAGCAGAGACTGACGGAAGACACATTCAATGAAAGGCGTTGTTAGGCTGCCAAAATACTACAGTCTCCTGAAATCTCAACATATTTTTTTTTCCGACCTTCATGATCTTTTCAAGTAATGAGCAGTACACCAATAAAACGTGGATGTTCAAGTTTCATTCTCCTAGGTTGCAGCATTCGTTTGCAGTAACAGTTTGAATTTTTACTTTTCACTCTGTTTTCTCCTATATTGACAGATGCAGTTCGCACTCTAAATCAAACATGGTTTCTGCTAGCTTCTTGAAACTTGACACAATAAAGTAGTTCTACGTTCTATCTCTAAGGTTTTTTTCCTCTTGATGTAGCCTTAAGCAGAGACTGGCGAATAACACTTTCAATGAAAGGCGTTGTTAAGCTTCCAAAAAACTACCGTCTCCTGAAATCTCAACATATATTTTTTCATCCAATCTTTATGATTCTTTCAAGTATTGATCAGTACACCAATCAAACGTGGATGCCCAAGTTTTGTTCTTCTAGGTTGTAGCATTCGTTTTCAGGAACAGTTAGAAATTATAGGTTTCACTCTGTTTTCTCCTATATTGACATATGCAGTTAGAACTCTAAATCAAACACGGTTTGTGCTAGCTTCTTGAAACTTGACACAATAAAGTAGTTCTACGTTCTACCTCTAAGGTTTCTTTCCTCTTGTATCCTAAAGCTGGGACTGGCGAATAACACTTATACTGAAAGGGGTTGCCAAACTTCCAACACACTAGAGTCTCCTGAAATCTCAACATATATTTTTTCATCCAATCTTCATGATACTTTCAGTAATGATCAGTACACCAATCCCACTTGGATGCCAAAGTTTAGTTCTCCTAGATTGAAGCATTCTTTTGGAGTAACAGTTTGAATTTTTAGGTTTCACTCTGTTTTCTCCTATATTGACAAATGTAGTTCGAACTCTAAATCAAACACGGTTTGTGCTAGCTTCTTGAAACTTGAAACAGTAAAGTAGTTCTACATTCTATTTTTATTTTTTGTTTCCTCTGGATGTAGACCTAAGCAGAGACTGACGAAAGACACATTCAATGAAAGGCGTTGTTAGGCTGCCAAAATACTACAGTCTCCTGAAATCTCAACATATTTTTTTTTTCCGACCTTCATGATCATTTCAAGTAATGAGCAGTACACCAATAAAACGTGGATGTTCAAGTTTCGTTCTCCTAGTTTGAAGCATTCGTTTGCAGTAACAGTTTGAATTTTTAGTTTTCACTCTGTTTTCTCCCATATTGACAGATGCAGTTCGAACTCTAAATCAAACATGGTTTGTGCTAGCTTCTTGAAACTTGACACAATAAAGTAGTTCTACGTTCTATCTCTAAGGTTTGTTTCCTCTTGTATCCTAAAGTTGGGACTGGCGAATAACACTTATACTGAAAGGGGTTGCCAAACTTCCAACACACTAGAGTCTCCTGAAATCTCAACATATATGTTTTCATCCAATCTTCATGATACTTTCAAGTAATGATCAGTACACCAATCCCACTTGGATGCCAAAGTTTAGTTCACCTAAATTGAAGCATTCTTTTGGAGTAACAGTTTGAATTTTTAGGTTTCACTCTGTTTTCTCCTATATTGACAAATGTAGTTGGAACTCTAAATCAAACACGGTTTGTGCTAGCTTCTTGAAACTTGAAACAGTAAAGTAGTTCTACATTCTATTTTTATTTTTTGTTTCCTCTGGATGTAGACCTAAGCAGAGACTGACAAAAGACACATTCAATGAAAGGCGTTGTTAGGCTGCCAAAATACTACAGTCTCCTGAAATCCCAACATATTTTTTTTTCCGGCCTTCATGATCATTTCAAGTAATGAGCAGTACACCAATAAAACGTGGATGTTCAAGTTTCGTTCTCCTAGCTTGAAGCATTCGTTTGCAGTAACAGTTTGAATTTTTAGTTTTCACTCTGTTTTCTCCTATATTGACAGATGCAGTTCGAACTCTAAATCAAACATGGTTTGTGCTAGCTTCTTGAAACTTGACACAATAAAGTAGTTCTACGTTCTATCTCTAAGGTTTGTTTCCTCTTGATGTAGCCTTAAGCAGAGACTGGCGAATAACACTTTCAATGAAAGGCGTTGTTAAGCTTCCAAAAAACTACCGTCTCCTGAAATCTAAACATATATTTTTTCATCCAATCTTTATGATTCTTTCAAGTATTGATCAGTACACCAATCAAACGTGGATGCCCAAGTTTTGTTCTTCTAGGTTGTAGCATTCGTTTGCAGGAACAGTTAGAAATTATAGGTTTCACTCTGTTTTCTCCTATATTGACAGATGCAGTTAGAACTCTAAATCAAACACGGTTTGTGCTAGCTTCTTGAAACTTGACACAATAAAGTAGTTCTAAGTTCTATCTCTAATGTTTGTTTCCTCTTGTATCCTAAAGCTGGGACTGGCGAATAACACTTATACTGAAAGGGGTTGCCAAACTTCCAACACACTCGAGTCTCCTGAAATCTCAACATATATTTTTTTCATCCAATCTTCATGATACTTTCATGTAATGATCAGTACACCAATCCCACTTGGATGCCAAAGTTTAGTTCTCCTAGATTGAAGCATTCTTTTGGAGTAACAGTTTGAATTTTTAGGTTTCACTCTGTTTTCTCCTATATTGACAAATGTAGTTCGAACTCTAAATCAAACACGGTTTGTGCTAGCTTCTTGAAACTTGAAACAGTAAAGTAGTTCTACATTCTATTTTTATTTTTTGTCTCCTCTGGATGTAGACCTAAGCAGAGACTCACGAAAGACACATTCAATGAAAGGCGTTGTTAGGCTGCCAAAATACTACAGTCTCCTGAAATCTCAACATATTTTTTTTTCCGACCTTCATGATCATTTCATGTAATCAGCAGTACACCAATAAAACGTGGATGTTCAAGTTTCGTTCTCCTAGCTTGAAGCATTCGTTTGCAGTAACAGTTTGAATTTTTAGTTTTCACTCTGTTTTCTCCTATATTGACAGATGCAGTTCGAACTCTAAATCAAACATGGTTTGTGCTAGCTTCTTGAAACTTGACACAATAAAGTAGTTCTACATTCTATCTCTAAGGTTTGTTTCCTCTTGATGTAGCCTTAAGCAGAGACTGGCGAATAACACTTTCAATGAAAGGCGTTGTTAAGCTTCCAAAAAACTACCGTCTCCTGAAATCTCAACATATATCTTTTCATCCAATCTTCATGATTCTTTCAAGTATTGATCAGTACACCAATCAAACGTGGATGCCCAAGTTTTGTTCTTCTAGGTTGTAGCATTCGTTTGCAGGAACATTTAGAAATTATAGGTTTCACTCTGTTTTCTCCTATATAGACCGATGCAGTTAGAACTCTAAATCAAACACGGTTTGTGCTAGCTTCTTGAAACTTGACACAATAAAGTAGTTCTACGTTCTATCTCTAAGGTTTGTTTCCTCTTGTATCCTAAAGCTGGGACTGGCGAATAACACTTATACTGAAAGGGGTTGCCAAACTTCCAACACACTAGAGTCTCCTGAAATCTCAACATATATTTTTTCATCCAATCTTCATGATACTTTCAAGTAATGATCAGTACACCATTCCCACTTGGATGCCAAAGTTTAGTTCTCCTAGATTGAAGCATTCTTTTGGAGTAACAGTTTGAATTTTCAGGTTTCACTCTGTTTTCTCCTATATTGACAAATGTAGTTCGAACTCTAAATCAAACACGGTTTGTGCTAGCTTCTTGAAACTTGAAACAGTAAAGTAGTTCTACATTCTATTTTTATTTTTTGTTTCCTCTGGATGTAGACCTAACCAGAGACTGACGAAAGACACATTCAATGAAAGGCGTTGTTAGGCTGCCAAAATACTACAGTCTCCTGAAATCTCAACATATTTTTTTTCCAACCTTCATGATAATTTCAAGTAATGAGCAGTACACCAATAAAACGTGGATGTTCAAGTTTCATTCTCCTAGGTTGAAGCATTCGTTTGCAGTAACAGCATGAATTTTTAGTTTTCACTCTGTTTTCTCCTATATTGACAGATGCAGTTCGAACTCTAAATCAAACATGGTTTGTGCTAGCTTCTTGAAACTTGACACAATAAAGTAGTTCTACGTTCTATCTCTAAGGTTTGTTTCCTCTTGATGTAGCCTTAAGCAGAGACTGGCAAATAACACTTTCAATGAAAGGCGTTGTTAAGCTTCCGAAAATCTACCCTCTCCTGAAATCTCAACATATATTTTTTCATCCAATCTTCATGATTCTTTCAAGTATTGATCAGTACACCAATCAAACGTGGATGCCCAAGTTTTGTTCTTCTAGGTTGTAGCATTCGTTTGCAGGAACAGTTAGAAATTATAGGTTTCACTCTGTTTTCTCCTATATTGACAGATGCAGTTAGAACTCTAAATCAAACACGGTTTGTGCTAGCTTCTTGAAACTTGACACAATAAAGTAGTTCTACGTTCTATCTCTAAGGTTTGTTTCCTCTTGTATCCTAAAGCTGGGACTGGCGAATAACACTTATTATGAAAGGGGTTGCCAAACTTCCAACACACTAGAGTCTCCTGAAATCTCAACATATATTTTTTCATCCAATCTTCATGATACTTTCAAGTAATGATCAGTACACCAATCCCACTTGGATGCCAAAGTTTAGTTCTCCTAGATTGAAGCATTCTTTTGGAGTAACAGTTTGAATTTTTAGGTTTCACTCTGTTTTCTCCTATATTGACAAATGTAGTTCGAACTCTAAATCAAACACGGTTTGTGCTAGCTTCTTGAAACTTGAAACAGTAAAGTAGTTCTACATTCTATTTTGATTTTTTGTTTCCTCTGGATGTAGACCTAAGCAGAGACTGACGAAAGACACATTCAATGAAAGGCGTTGTTAGGCTGCCAAAATACAACAGTCTCCTGAAATCTCAACATATTTTTTTTTCCGACCTTCATGATCATTTCAAGTAATGAGCAGTAAACCAATAAAACGTGGATGTTCAAGTTTCGTTCTCCTAGCTTGAAGCATTCGTTTGCAGTAACAGTTTGAATTTTTACTCCTCACTCTGTTTTCTCCTATATTGACAGATGCAGTTCGAACTCTAAATCAAACATGGTTTGTGCTAGCTTCTTGAAACTTAACACAATAAAGTAGTTCTACATTGTATCTCTAAGGTTTGTTTCCTCTTGATGTAGCCTTAAGCAGAGACTGGCGAATAACACTTTCAATGAACGGCGTTGTTAAGCTTCCAAAAAACTACCGTCTCCTGAAATCTCAACATATATTTTTTCATCCAATCTTCATGATTCTTTCAAGTATTGATCAGTACACCAATCAAACGTGGATGCCCAAGTTTTGTTCTTCTAGGTTGTAGCATTCGTTTGCAGGAACAGTTAGAAATTATAGGATTCACTCTGTTTTCTCCTATATTGACAGATGCAGTTAGAACTCTAAATCAAACACGGTTTGTGCTAGCTTCTTGAAACTTGACACAATAAAGTAGTTCTACGTTCTATCTCTAAGGTTTGTTTCCTCTTGTATCCTAAAGCTGGGACTGGCGAATAACACTTATACTGAAAGGGGTTGCCAAACTTCCAACACACTAGAGTCTCCTGAAATCTCAACATATATTTTTTCATCCAATCTTCATGATACTTTCAAGTAATGATCAGTACACCAATCCCACTTGGATGCCAAAGTTTAGTTCTCCTAGATTGAAGCATTCTTTTGGAGTAACAGTTTGAATTTTTAGGTTTCACTCTGTTTTCTCCTATATTGACAAATGTAGTTCGAACTCTAAATCAAACACGGTTTGTGCTAGCTTCTTGAAACTTGAAACAGTAAAGTAGTTCTACATTCTATTTTTATTTTTTGTTTCCTTTGGATGTAGACCTAAGCAGAGACTGACGAAAGACACATTCAATGAAAGGCGTTGTTAGGCTGCCAAAATACTACAGTCTCCTGAAATCTCAACATATTTTTTTTTCCGACCTTCATGAAAATTTCATGTAATCAGCAGTACACCAATAAAACGTGGATGCTCAAGTTTCGTTCTCCTAGCTTGAAGCATTCGTTTGCAGTAACAGTTTGAATTTTTAGTTTTCACTCTGTTTTCTCCCATATTGACAGATGCAGTTCGAACTCTAAATCAAACATGGTTTGTGCTAGCTTCTTGAAACTTGACACAATAAAGTAGTTCTACGTTCTATCTCTAAGGTTTGTTTCCTCTTGTATCCTAAAGTTGGGACTGGCGAATAACACTTATACTGAAAGGGGTTGCCAAACTTCCAACACACTAGAGTCTCCTGAAATCTCAACATATATGTTTTCATCCAATCTTCATGATACTTTCAAGTAATGATCAGGTACACCAATCCCACTTGGATGCCAAAGTTTAGTTCACCTAAATTGAAGCATTCTTTTGGAGTAACAGTTTGAATTTTTAGGTTTCACTCTGTTTTCTCCTATATTGACAAATGTAGTTGGAACTCTAAATCAAACACGGTTTGTGCTAGCTTCTTGAAACTTGAAACAGTAAAGTAGTTCTACATTCTATTTTTATTTTTTGTTTCCTCTGGATGTAGACCTAAGCAGAGACTGACAAAAGACACATTCAATGAAAGGCGTTGTTAGGCTGCCAAAATACTACAGTCTCCTGAAATCCCAACATATTTTTTTTTCCGGCCTTCATGATCATTTCAAGTAATGAGCAGTACACCAATAAAACGTGGATGTTCAAGTTTCGTTCTCCTAGCTTGAAGCATTCGTTTGCAGTAACAGTTTGAATTTTTAGTTTTCACTCTGTTTTCTCCTATATTGACAGATGCAGTTCGAACTCTAAATCAAACATGGTTTGTGCTAGCTTCTTGAAACTTGACACAATAAAGTAGTTCTACGTTCTATCTCTAAGGTTTGTTTCCTCTTGATGTAGCCTTAAGCAGAGACTGGCGAATAACACTTTCAATGAAAGGCGTTGTTAAGCTTCCAAAAAACTACCGTCTCCTGAAATCTAAACATATATTTTTTCATCCAATCTTTATGATTCTTTCAAGTATTGATCAGTACACCAATCAAACGTGGATGCCCAAGTTTTGTTCTTCTAGGTTGTAGCATTCGTTTGCAGGAACAGTTAGAAATTATAGGTTTCACTCTGTTTTCTCCTATATTGACAGATGCAGTTAGAACTCTAAATCAAACACGGTTTGTGCTAGCTTCTTGAAACTTGACACAATAAAGTAGTTCTAAGTTCTATCTCTAATGTTTGTTTCCTCTTGTATCCTAAAGCTGGGACTGGCGAATAACACTTATACTGAAAGGGGTTGCCAAACTTCCAACACACTCGAGTCTCCTGAAATCTCAACATATATTTTTTTCATCCAATCTTCATGATACTTTCATGTAATGATCAGTACACCAATCCCACTTGGATGCCAAAGTTTAGTTCTCCTAGATTGAAGCATTCTTTTGGAGTAACAGTTTGAATTTTTAGGTTTCACTCTGTTTTCTCCTATATTGACAAATGTAGTTTGAACTCTAAATCAAACACGGTTTGTGCTAGCTTCTTGAAACTTGAAACAGTAAAGTAGTTCTACATTCTATTTTTATTTTTTGTCTCCTCTGGATGTAGACCTAAGCAGAGACTCACGAAAGACACATTCAATGAAAGGCGTTGTTAGGCTGCCAAAATACTACAGTCTCCTGAAATCTCAACATATTTTTTTTTCCGACCTTCATGATCATTTCATGTAATCAGCAGTACACCAATAAAACGTGGATGTTCAAGTTTCGTTCTCCTAGCTTGAAGCATTCGTTTGCAGTAACAGTTTGAATTTTTAGTTTTCACTCTGTTTTCTCCTATATTGACAGATGCAGTTCGAACTCTAAATCAAACATGGTTTGTGCTAGCTTCTTGAAACTTGACACAATAAAGTAGTTCTACATTCTATCTCTAAGGTTTGTTTCCTCTTGATGTAGCCTTAAGCAGAGACTGGCGAATAACACTTTCAATGAAAGGCGTTGTTAAGCTTCCAAAAAACTACCGTCTCCTGAAATCTCAACATATATCTTTTCATCCAATCTTCATGATTCTTTCAAGTATTGATCAGTACACCAATCAAACGTGGATGCCCAAGTTTTGTTCTTCTAGGTTGTAGCATTCGTTTGCAGGAACATTTAGAAATTATAGGTTTCACTCTGTTTTCTCCTATATAGACCGATGCAGTTAGAACTCTAAATCAAACACGGTTTGTGCTAGCTTCTTGAAACTTGACACAATAAAGTAGTTCTACGTTCTATCTCTAAGGTTTGTTTCCTCTTGTATCCTAAAGCTGGGACTGGCGAATAACACTTATACTGAAAGGGGTTGCCAAACTTCCAACACACTAGAGTCTCCTGAAATCTCAACATATATTTTTTCATCCAATCTTCATGATACTTTCAAGTAATGATCAGTACACCATTCCCACTTGGATGCCAAAGTTTAGTTCTCCTAGATTGAAGCATTCTTTTGGAGTAACAGTTTGAATTTTCAGGTTTCACTCTGTTTTCTCCTATATTGACAAATGTAGTTCGAACTCTAAATCAAACACGGTTTGTGCTAGCTTCTTGAAACTTGAAACAGTAAAGTAGTTCTACATTCTATTTTTATTTTTTGTTTCCTCTGGATGTAGACCTAACCAGAGACTGACGAAAGACACATTCAATGAAAGGCGTTGTTAGGCTGCCAAAATACTACAGTCTCCTGAAATCTCAACATATTTTTTTTCCAACCTTCATGATAATTTCAAGTAATGAGCAGTACACCAATAAAACGTGGATGTTCAAGTTTCATTCTCCTAGGTTGAAGCATTCGTTTGCAGTAACAGCATGAATTTTTAGTTTTCACTCTGTTTTCTCCTATATTGACAGATGCAGTTCGAACTCTAAATCAAACATGGTTTGTGCTAGCTTCTTGAAACTTGACACAATAAAGTAGTTCTACGTTCTATCTCTAAGGTTTGTTTCCTCTTGATGTAGCCTTAAGCAGAGACTGGCAAATAACACTTTCAATGAAAGGCGTTGTTAAGCTTCCGAAAATCTACCCTCTCCTGAAATCTCAACATATATTTTTTCATCCAATCTTCATGATTCTTTCAAGTATTGATCAGTACACCAATCAAACGTGGATGCCCAAGTTTTGTTCTTCTAGGTTGTAGCATTCGTTTGCAGGAACAGTTAGAAATTATAGGTTTCACTCTGTTTTCTCCTATATTGACAGATGCAGTTAGAACTCTAAATCAAACACGGTTTGTGCTAGCTTCTTGAAACTTGACACAATAAAGTAGTTCTACGTTCTATCTCTAAGGTTTGTTTCCTCTTGTATCCTAAAGCTGGGACTGGCGAATAACACTTATTATGAAAGGGGTTGCCAAACTTCCAACACACTAGAGTCTCCTGAAATCTCAACATATATTTTTTCATCCAATCTTCATGATACTTTCAAGTAATGATCAGTACACCAATCCCACTTGGATGCCAAAGTTTAGTTCTCCTAGATTGAAGCATTCTTTTGGAGTAACAGTTTGAATTTTTAGGTTTCACTCTGTTTTCTCCTATATTGACAAATGTAGTTCGAACTCTAAATCAAACACGGTTTGTGCTAGCTTCTTGAAACTTGAAACAGTAAAGTAGTTCTACATTCTATTTTGATTTTTTGTTTCCTCTGGATGTAGACCTAAGCAGAGACTGACGAAAGACACATTCAATGAAAGGCGTTGTTAGGCTGCCAAAATACTACAGTCTCCTGAAATCTCAACATATTTTTTTTTCCGACCTTCATGATCATTTCACGTAATGAGCAGTAAACCAATAAAACGTGGATGTTCAAGTTTCGTTCTCCTAGCTTGAAGCATTCGTTTGCAGTAACAGTTTGAATTTTTACTCCTCACTCTGTTTTCTCCTATATTGACAGATGCAGTTCGAACTCTAAATCAAACATGGTTTGTGCTAGCTTCTTGAAACTTAACACAATAAAGTAGTTCTACATTGTATCTCTAAGGTTTGTTTCCTCTTGATGTAGCCTTAAGCAGAGACTGGCGAATAACACTTTCAATGAACGGCGTTGTTAAGCTTCCAAAAAACTACCGTCTCCTGAAATCTCAACATATATTTTTTCATCCAATCTTCATGATTCTTTCAAGTATTGATCAGTACACCAATCAAACGTGGATGCCCAAGTTTTGTTCTTCTAGGTTGTAGCATTCGTTTGCAGGAACAGTTAGAAATTATAGGATTCACTCTGTTTTCTCCTATATTGACAGATGCAGTTAGAACTCTAAATCAAACACGGTTTGTGCTAGCTTCTTGAAACTTGACACAATAAAGTAGTTCTACGTTCTATCTCTAAGGTTTGTTTCCTCTTGTATCCTAAAGCTGGGACTGGCGAATAACACTTATACTGAAAGGGGTTGCCAAACTTCCAACACACTAGAGTCTCCTGAAATCTCAACATATATTTTTTCATCCAATCTTCATGATACTTTCAAGTAATGATCAGTACACCAATCCCACATGGATGCCAAAGTTTAGTTCTCCTAGATTGAAGCATTCTTTTGGAGTAACAGTTTGAATTTTTAGGTTTCACTCTGTTTTCTCCTATATTGACAAATGTAGTTCGAACTCTAAATCAAACACGGTTTGTGCTAGCTTCTTGAAACTTGAAACAGTAAAGTAGTTCTACATTCTATTTTTATTTTTTGTTTCCTCTGGATGTAGACCTAAGCAGAGACTGACGAAAGACACATTCAATGAAAGGCGTTGTTAGGCTGCCAAAATACTACAGTCTCCTGAAATCTCAACATATTTTTTTTTTCCGACCTTCATGATCATTTCAAGTAATGAGCAGTACACCAATAAAACGTGGATGTTCAAGTTTCGTTCTCCTAGTTTGAAGCATTCGTTTGCAGTAACAGTTTGAATTTTTAGTTTTTACTCTGTTTTCTCCCATATTGACAGATGCAGTTCGAACTCTAAATCAAACATGGTTTGTGCTAGCTTCTTGAAACTTGACACAATAAAGTAGTTCTACGTTCTATCTCTAAGGTTTGTTTCCTCTTGTATCCTAAAGTTGGGACTGGCGAATAACACTTATACTGAAAGGGGTTGCCAAACTTCCAACACACTAGAGTCTCCTGAAATCTCAACATATATGTTTTCATCCAATCTTCATGATACTTTCAAGTAATGATCAGTACACCAATCCCACTTGGATGCCAAAGTTTAGTTCACCTAAATTGAAGCATTCTTTTGGAGTAACAGTTTGAATTTTTAGGTTTCACTCTGTTTTCTCCTATATTGACAAATGTAGTTGGAACTCTAAATCAAACACGGTTTGTGCTAGCTTCTTGAAACTTGAAACAGTAAAGTAGTTCTACATTCTATTTTTATTTTTTGTTTCCTCTGGATGTAGACCTAAGCAGAGACTGACAAAGACACATTCAATGAAAGGCGTTGTTAGGCTGCCAAAATACTACAGTCTCCTGAAATCCCAACATATTTTTTTTTCCGGCCTTCATGATCATTTCAAGTAATGAGCAGTACACCAATAAAACGTGGATGTTCAAGTTTCGTTCTCCTAGCTTGAAGCATTCGTTTGCAGTAACAGTTTGAATTTTTAGTTTTCACTCTGTTTTCTCCTATATTGACAGATGCAGTTCGAACTCTAAATCAAACATGGTTTGTGCTAGCTTCTTGAAACTTGACACAATAAAGTAGTTCTACGTTCTATCTCTAAGGTTTGTTTCCTCTTGATGTAGCCTTAAGCAGAGACTGGCGAATAACACTTTCAATGAAAGGCGTTGTTAAGCTTCCAAAAAACTACCGTCTCCTGAAATCTAAACATATATTTTTTCATCCAATCTTTATGATTCTTTCAAGTATTGATCAGTACACCAATCAAACGTGGATGCCCAAGTTTTGTTCTTCTAGGTTGTAGCATTCGTTTGCAGGAACAGTTAGAAATTATAGGTTTCACTCTGTTTTCTCCTATATTGACAGATGCAGTTAGAACTCTAAATCAAACACGGTTTGTGCTAGCTTCTTGAAACTTGACACAATAAAGTAGTTCTAAGTTCTATCTCTAATGTTTGTTTCCTCTTGTATCCTAAAGCTGGGACTGGCGAATAACACTTATACTGAAAGGGGTTGCCAAACTTCCAACACACTCGAGTCTCCTGAAATCTCAACATATATTTTTTTCATCCAATCTTCATGATACTTTCATGTAATGATCAGTACACCAATCCCACTTGGATGCCAAAGTTTAGTTCTCCTAGATTGAAGCATTCTTTTGGAGTAACAGTTTGAATTTTTAGGTTTCACTCTGTTTTCTCCTATATTGACAAATGTAGTTCGAACTCTAAATCAAACACGGTTTGTGCTAGCTTCTTGAAACTTGAAACAGTAAAGTAGTTCTACATTCTATTTTTATTTTTTGTCTCCTCTGGATGTAGACCTAAGCAGAGACTCACGAAAGACACATTCAATGAAAGGCGTTGTTAGGCTGCCAAAATACTACAGTCTCCTGAAATCTCAACATATTTTTTTTCCGACCTTCATGATCATTTCATGTAATCAGCAGTACACCAATAAAACGTGGATGTTCAAGTTTCGTTCTCCTAGCTTGAAGCATTCGTTTGCAGTAACAGTTTGAATTTTTAGTTTTCACTCTGTTTTCTCCTATATTGACAGATGCAGTTCGAACTCTAAATCAAACATGGTTTTGTGCTAGCTTCTTGAAACTTGACACAATAAAGTAGTTCTACATTCTATCTCTAAGGTTTGTTTCCTCTTGATGTAGCCTTAAGCAGAGACTGGCGAATAACACTTTCAATGAAAGGCGTTGTTAAGCTTCCAAAAAACTACCGTCTCCTGAAATCTCAACATATATCTTTTCATCCAATCTTCATGATTCTTTCAAGTATTGATCAGTACACCAATCAAACGTGGATGCCCAAGTTTTGTTCTTCTAGGTTGTAGCATTCGTTTGCAGGAACATTTAGAAATTATAGGTTTCACTCTGTTTTCTCCTATATAGACCGATGCAGTTAGAACTCTAAATCAAACACGGTTTGTGCTAGCTTCTTGAAACTTGACACAATAAAGTAGTTCTACGTTCTATCTCTAAGGTTTGTTTCCTCTTGTATCCTAAAGCTGGGACTGGCGAATAACACTTATACTGAAAGGGGTTGCCAAACTTCCAACACACTAGAGTCTCCTGAAATCTCAACATATATTTTTTCATCCAATCTTCATGATACTTTCAAGTAATGATCAGTACACCATTCCCACTTGGATGCCAAAGTTTAGTTCTCCTAGATTGAAGCATTCTTTTGGAGTAACAGTTTGAATTTTCAGGTTTCACTCTGTTTTCTCCTATATTGACAAATGTAGTTCGAACTCTAAATCAAACACGGTTTGTGCTAGCTTCTTGAAACTTGAAACAGTAAAGTAGTTCTACATTCTATTTTTATTTTTTGTTTCCTCTGGATGTAGACCTAACCAGAGACTGACGAAAGACACATTCAATGAAAGGCGTTGTTAGGCTGCCAAAATACTACAGTCTCCTGAAATCTCAACATATTTTTTTTCCAACCTTCATGATAATTTCAAGTAATGAGCAGTACACCAATAAAACGTGGATGTTCAAGTTTCATTCTCCTAGGTTGAAGCATTCGTTTGCAGTAACAGCATGAATTTTTAGTTTTCACTCTGTTTTCTCCTATATTGACAGATGCAGTTCGAACTCT
>NW_027510408.1:0-34130 GCF_048772815.1 Callospermophilus lateralis
CTTCAAACTAGAAGAACAAAATTTGGTGAGCCAAGTTTGATTTGTGTACTGATCATTAGCAACAAGTATCATCATGATTGGGTAAAAAATATTTGCTGGTATTTCGGAAACTTGTTATTTCTTAGAAGCTTGGCAACCCCTCTCAATGAAAGTGCTTTTCCACAGTGTGTGCCTAGGGCTACTTGAAGAGGAAAGAAACCATAGAGATAAAACTGACAACTCCTTTATTTTGTCAAGTTTCAAAGAGGTACTGAAAAAACAAGTTGGATTTAGAGTTCCAAATTCATCTATCTATATAGGAGAGAACAGAGTTAAACCTAAATATAAAAACTGCTACTGTAGATGAAAGCTTCAAACTAGAAGAACAAAATTTGGTGAGCAAATTGGGATTTGTGTACTGATCATTACCACCAAGTATCATCAATATTGGGTGAAAAAATATTTGCTGATATTTTGGAAACTCGTTATTTCTTAGAAGCTTGGCAAGCAATCTCAATGAAAGTGCTTTCCACAGTCTGTGCCTAGGGCTACTTGAAGAGGAAACAAACCATAGAGACAAAACTGAGAACTCCTTTATTTTGTCAAGTTTCAAAGAGCCACTACAAACCATGTTGGATTTAGAGTTCCAAATTCATCTATCTATATAGGAGAGAACAGAGGGAAACCTAAATATAAAAACTGCTACTGTAGACGAACGCTTCAAACTAGAAGAACAAAATTTGGTGAGCCATGTGGGATTTGTGTACTGATCACTAGCAACAAGTATCATCATGACTTAGTGAAAAAATATTTGCTGGTATTTTGGCAACTCGTTATTTCATAGAAGCTTGGCAACACCTCTCAATGAAAGTGCTTTTCCATATTCTGTGCCTAGGGTTTCTTGAAGAGGAAACAAACCATAGAGACAAAACTGAGAACTCCTTTATTTTGTCAAGTTTCAAAGAGCTACTACAATCCATGTTGGATTTAGAGTTCCAAATTCATCTATCTATATAGGAGAGAACAGAGAGAAACCTAAATATAAAAAGTGCTACTGTAGACGAACGCTTCAACCTAGAAGAACAAAATTTGGTGAGCCAAGTGGGATTTGTGTACTGATCATTACCACCAAATATCATCAAGATTGGGTGAAAAAATATTTGCTGGTATTTTGGAAACTCGTTATTTCTTACAAGATTGGCAACCCATCTCAGTGAAAGTGCTTTCCACAGTCTGTGCCAAGGACTACTTGAAGAGGAAACAAAAAATAGAGACAAAACTGAGAACTTTTTTATTTTATCAAGTTTCAAACAGCTACTGCAAACCATGTTGGATTTAGAGTTCCAAATTCATCTATCTATATAGAAGAGAACAGAGGGAAACCTAAGTATAAAAACTGCTACTGTAGACGAAAATTCAAACTAGAAGAACAAAATTTGGTGAGCCAAGTGGGATTTCTGTACTGATCATTACCACCAAGTATCATCAAGTTGGGTGAAAAAATATTTGCTGGTATTTCGGAAGCTCGTTATTTCTTAGAGCTTTTCAACCCATCTCAATGAATGTACTTTTCCACAGTCTGTGCCTAGGGATACTTGAAGAGGAAACAAACCATAGAGACAACACTGAGAACTCCTTTATTTTGTCAAGTTTCAAAGAGCTACTACAAACCATGTTGGATTTAGAGTTCCAAATTCATCTATCTATGTAGGAGAGAACACAGGGAAACCTAAATATAAAAACTGCTACTGTAGACGAACGCTTCAAACTAGAAGAACAAAATTTGGTGAGCCAAGTGTGATTTGTGTACTGATCATTACCACCAAGTATCATCAAGATTGGGTGAAAAAATATTTGTTGATATTTTGGAAACTCGTTATTTCTTAGAAGCTTGGCAACCCATCTCAATGAAAGTGCTTTCCACAGTCTGTGCCTAGGGCTACTTGAAGAGGAAACTAACCAGAGAGACAAAACTGAGAACTCCTTTATTTTGTCAAGTATCAAAGAGCTACTACAAACCATGTTGGATTTAGAGTTCCAAATTCATCTATCTATATAGGAGAGAACAGAGGAAAACCTAAATATAAAAACTGCAACTGTACACGAAAGCTTCAAACTAGAAGAACAAAATTTGGTGAGCCAAGTGGGATTTGTGTACTGATCATTACCTACAAGTATCATCAAGATTGGGTGAAAAAATATTTGCTGGTATTTCGGAAACTCATACTTTCTTAGAAGCTTTTGAACCCGTCTCAATGAAAGTGCTTTTCCACAGTCTGTGCCTAGGGCTACTTGAAAAGGAAACAAACCATATAGACAAAACTGAGAACTCCTTTATTTTGTCAAGTTTCAAAGAGCCACTACAAACCATGTTGGATTTAGAGTTCCAAATTCATCTATCTGTGTAGGAGAGAACAGAGGGAAACCTAAATATAAAAACTGCTACTGTAGACGAACGCTTCAAACAAGAAGAACAAAATTTGGTGAGCCAAGTGGGATTTGTGTACTGATCATTAGCAACAAGTATCATCATGATTTAGTGAAAAAATATTTGCTGGTATTTTGGAAACTCGTTATTTCATAGAAGCTTGGCAACACCTCTCAATGAAAGTGCTTTTCCACATTCTGTGCCTAGGGCTTCTTGAAGAGGAAACAAACCATAGAGACAAAACTGAGAACTCCTTTATTTTGTCAAGTTTCAAAGAGGTACTACAATCCATGTTGGATTTAGAGTTCCAAATTCATCTATCTATATAGGAGAGAACAGAGAGAAACCTAAATATAAAAACAGCTACTGTAGACGAACGCTTCAACCTAGAAGAACAAAATTTGGTGAGCCAAGTGGGATTTGTGTACTGATCATTACCACCAAATATCTTCAAGATTGGGTAAAAAAATATTTGCTAGTATTTTGGAAACTCGTTATTTCTTACAAGATTGGCAACCCATCTCAGTGAAAGTGCTTTCCACAGTCTGTTCCAAGGACTACATGAAGAGGAAACAAACCATAGAGACAAAACTGAGAACTTTTTTATTTTATCAAGTTTCAAAGAGCTACTACAAACCATGTTGGATTTAGAGTTCCAAATTCATCTATCTATATAGAAGAGAACAGAGGGAAACCTAAATATAAAAACTGCTACTGTAAACGAAAGCTTCAAACTAGAAGAACAAAATTTGGTGAGTCAAGTGTGATTTGTGTAATGATCATTACCACCAACTATCATCAAGTTTGGGTGAAAAAATATTTGCTGATATTTTGGAAACTCGTTATTTCTTAGAATCTTGGCAACCCATCTCAATGAAAGTGCTTTCCACAGTCTGTGCCTAGGGCTACTTGAAGAGGAAACTAATCTTAGAGACAAAACTGAGAACTCCTTTATTTTGTCAAGTTTCAAAGAGCTACTACAAACCATGTTGGATTTAGAGTTCCAAATTCATCTATTTATATAGGAGAGAACACAGGGAAACCTAAATATAAAAACTGCTACTGTAAACGAAAGCTTCAAACTAGAAGAACAAAATTTGGTGAGCCAAGTGGGATTTGTGTACTGATTATTACCCCCAAGTATCATCAAGTTTGGGTGAAAAAATATTTGCTGGTATTTCGGAAACTCGTTATTTCTTAGAAGCTTCTCAACCCATCTCAATGAGAACTCCTTTATTTTGTCAAGTTTCAAAGAGCTACTACAAACCATGTTGGATTTAGAGTTCCAAATTCATCTATCTATATATGAGAGAACAGAGGGAAACCTAACTATAAAAACTGCTACTGTAGACGAACGCATCAACCTAGAAGAACAAAATTTGGTGAGCCAAGTAGGATTTGTGTACTGATCATTACCACCAAGTATCATCAATATTGGGTGAAAAAATATTTGCTGGTATTTGAAACTCGTTAGTTCTTAGAAGCTTGGCAACCCATCTCAGTGAAAGTGCTTTCCATCGTCTGTGCCTGGGGGTACTTGAAGAGGAAACAAACCATAGAGACAAAACTGAGAACTCCTTTATTTTGTCAAGTTTCAAAGAGCTACTACAAACCATGTTGGATTTAGAGTTCCAAATTCATCTATCTATATAGGAGAGAACAGAGCTAAACCTAAATATAAAAACTGCTACTGTAGACGAACGCTTGAACATAGAAGAACAAAATTTGGTGAGCCAAGGGGGATTTGTGTACTGATCATTACCACCAAGTATCATCAATATTGGGTGAAAAAATATTTGCTGGTATTTCGGAAATCGTAATTTCTTAGTAGCTTGGCAACAACTCTCAATGAAAGTGCTTTTCCACAGTCTGTGCCTAGGGCTACTTGAAGAGGAAACAAACCATAGAGACAAAACTGAGAACTCCTTTATTTTATCAAGTTTCAAGGAGCTACTAAAAACCATGTTGGATTTAGAGTTCCAAATTCATCTATCTATATATGAGAGAACAGAGGGAAACCTAACTATAAAAACTGCTACTGTAGACGAAAGCTTCAAACTAGAAGAACAAAATTTGGTGAGCTAATTGGGATTTGTGTACTGATCATTACCACCAAGTATCATCAAGTTTGGGTGAAAAATATTTGCTGGTATATCGGAAACTCGTTATTTCTTAGAAGCTTCTCAACCCATCTCAATGAAAGTACTTTTCCACAGTCTGTACCTAGGGCTACTTGAAGAGGAAACAAACCATAGAGACAAAACTGAGAACTCCTTTATTTTGTCAACTTTCAAAGAGCTACTACAAACCATGTTGGATTTAGAGTTGCAAATTCATCTATTTATATAGGAGAGAACAGAGGGAAACCTAAATATAAAAACTGCTACTGTAGACGAACGCTTCAACCTAGAAGAACAAAATTTAGTGAGCCAAGTGGGATTTGTGTACTGATCATTAGCAACAAGTATCATCAACATTTAGTGAAAAATTTTTTGCTGGTATTTCGGAAACTCGTTATTTCTTAGAAGCTTGGCAACCCCTCTCAATGAAAGTGCTTTTCCACAGTGTGTGCCTAGGGCTACTGGAAGAGGAAACAAACCATAGAGACAAAACTGAGAACTCCTTTATTTTGTCAAGTTTCAAAGAGCTACTATAAACCATGTTGGATTTAGAGTTCCAAATTCATCTATTTATATAGGAGAGAACAGAGGGAAACCTAAATATAAAAACTGCTACTGTAGACGAACGCTTCAAACTAGAAGAAGAAAATTTGGTGAGCCAAGTGGGATTTGTGTACTGACCATTACCACCAAGTATCATCAAGATTGGGTGAAAAAATATTTGCTGGTATTTCGGAAACTCGTAATTTCTTAGAAGCTGGGCAACCCCTCTCAATGAAAGTGCTTTTCCACATTCTGTGCCTTGGGCTACTTGAAGAGGAAACAAACCATAGAGACAAAACAGAGAACTCCTTTATTTTAACAAGTTTCAAAGAGCTACTACAAACCATGTGGGATTTAGAGTTCCAAATTCATCTATCTATATATGAGAGAACAGAGGAAACCTAACTATAAAAACTGCTACTGTAGACGAATGCATCAACCTAGAAGAACAAAATTTGGTGAGCCAAGTGGGATTTGTGTACTGATCATTACCACCAAGTATCATTCAGATTGGGTGAAAAAATATTTGCTGGTATTTTGGAAACTCGTTATTTCTTAGATGCTTGGCAACCCATCTCAGTGAAAGTGCTTTCCACAGTCTGTGCCTAGGACTACTTGAAGAGGAAACAAACCATAGAGAAAAAATCGAGAACTTTTTTATTTTATCAAGTTTCAAAGAGCTACTACAAACCATGTTGGAATTAGAGTTCCATTCATATATTTATATAGGAGAGAACAGAGGAAACCTAAATATAAAAACTGCTACTGTAGACGAAAGCTTCAAACTAGAAGAACAAAATTTGGTGAGCTAATTGGGATTTGTGTACTGATCATTACCACCAAGTATCATCAAGTTTGGGTGAAAAAATATTTGCTGGTATTTCGGAAACTCGTTATTTCTTAGAAGCTTCTCAACCCATCTCAATGAAAATACATTTCCACAGTAAGTGCCTAGAGCTACTTGAAGAGGAAACAAACCATAGAGACAAAACTGAGAACTCCTTTATTTTTTCAAGTTTCGAGGAGCTACTACAAACCATGTTGGATTTAGAGTTCCAAATTCATCTATCTATATAGGAGAGAACAGAGGGAAACCTAAATATAAAAACTGCTACTTAGACGAAAGCTTCAAACTAGAAGAACAAAAATTGGTGAGCCAAGTGGGATTTGTGTACTGATCATTACCACCAAGTATCATCAAGTTTGGGTTAAAAAATATTTGCTGGTATTTCGGAAAGTCGTTATTTCTTAGAAGCTTGGCAAACCCTCTCAATGAAAGGGCTTTTCCACACTCTTTGCCTAGGGTTACTTGAAGAGGAAACAAACCATAGAGACAAAACTGAGAACTCCTTTATTTTTTCAAGTTTTGAGGAGCTACTACAAACCATGTTGGATTTAGAGTTCCAAATTCATCTATCTATATAAGAGAGAACAGAGGGAAACCTAACTATAAAAACTGCTACTGTAGACGAACGCATCAACCTAGAAGAACAAAATTTGGTCGGCCAAGTGGGATTTGTGTACTGATCATTACCACCAAGTATCATCAAGATTGGGTGAAAAAATATTTGCTGGTATTTCGGAAACTCGTTATTTCTTAGAAGCTTGGCAACACATCTCAGTGAAAGTGCTTTCCACAGTCTGTGCCTAGGACTACTTGAAGAGGAAACAAACCATAGAGACAAAACTGAGAACTTTTTTATTTTATCAAGTTTCAAAGAGCTACTACAAACCATGTTGGATTTAGAGTTCCAAATTCATCTATCTATATAGGAGAGAACAGAGGGAAACCTAAATATAAAAACTGCTACTGTAGACGAAAGCTTCAAACTAGAAGAACAAAAATTGGTGAGCCAAGTGGGATTTGTGTACTGATCATTACCACCAAGTATCATCAAGTTTGGGTTAAAAAATATTTGCTGGTATTTCGGAAAGTCGTTATTTCTTAGAAGCTTCTCAACCCATCTCAATGAAAGTGCTTTCCACAGTCTGTGCCTAGGGCTACTTGAAGAGGAAACAAACCATAGAGACAAAACTGAGAACTCCTTTATTTTGTCAACTTTCAAAGAGCTTCTACAAACCATGTTGGATTTAGGGTTGCAAATTCATCTATATATATATAGGAGAGAACACCGGGAAACCTAAAAAACTGCTACTGTAGACAAACGCTTCAACCTAGAAGAACAAAATTTGGTGAGCCATTGGGATTTGTGTACTGATCATTACCACCAAGTATCATCAAGATAGGGTGAAAAAATATTTGCTGGTATTTCGGAAACTTGTAATTTCTTGGAAGCTTGGAAACCCTCTCAATGAAAGTGCTTTTCCCACAGTCTGTGCCTAGGGCTGTTTTAAGATTAAACAAAGCATAGAGCCAAAACTGAGAACTCTTTATTTGTCAAGTTTCAAAGAATACTACAAACCATGATGGATTTAGAGTTCCAAATTCATCCATCTATATAGGAGAGTACACAGGGAAACCTAAATATAAAAAAAGCTACTGTAGACGAACGCTACAACCTAGAAGAACAAAATTTTGGTGAGCCAAGTGGGATTTGTGTTCTGATCATTACCACAAAGTATCATCAAGATTGGGTGAAAATATATTTGCTGATATTTTGGAAACGCGTTATTTCTTAGAAGCTTGGCAACCCATCTCAATAAAAGTGCTTTCCACAGTCTGTGCCTAGGGCTACTTGAAGAGGAAACAAACCATAGAGACAAAACTGAGAACTCCTTTATTTTGTCAAGTTTCAAAGAGCTACTACAAACCATGTTGGATTTAGAGTTCCAAATTCATCTATCTATATATGAGAGAACAGAGTGAAACCTAACTATAAAAACTGCAACTGTAGACGAATGCATCAACCTAGAAGAACAAAATTGGGTGAGTCAAGTGTGATTTGTGTACTGATCATTACCACCAAGTATCATCAAGATTGGGTGAAAAAATATTTGCTGATATTTTGGAAACGCGTTATTTCTTAGAAGCTTGGCAACCCATCTCAATAAAAGTGCTTTCCACAGTCTGTGCCTAGGGCTACTTGAAGAGGAAACAAACCATAGAGACAAAACTGAGAACTCCTTTATTTTGTCTAGTTTCAAAGAGCTACTACAAACCATGTTGGATTTAGAGTTCCAAATTCATCTATCTTTATATGAGAGAACAGAGTGAAACCTAACTATAAAAACTGCAACTGTAGACGAATGCATCAACCTAGAAGAACAAATTTGGGTGAGTCAAGTGTGATTTGTGTACTGATCTTTACCACCAAGTATCATCAAGATTGGGTGAAAATATATTTGCTGATATTTTGGAAACGCGTTATTTCTTAGAAGCTTGGCAACCCATCTCAATGAAAGTGCTTTCCACAAGTCTGTGCCTAGGGCTACTTGAAGATGAAACTAACCATAGAGACAAAACTGAGAACTCCTTTATTTTGTCAAGTTTCAAAGAGCTACTACAAACCATGTTGGATTTAGAGTTCCAAATTCATCTATCTATATAGGAGAGAAAAGAGGGAAACCTAAATATAAGAACTGGTACTATAGACGAACATTTCAGCTGAGAAGAAGAAAATTTGTTGAGCTAAGTGGGATTTGTGTACTGATCATTAGCAACAAGTATCATCAAGATTGTGTGAGAAAATATTTGCTGCTATTTCGGAAACTCGTTATTTCTTAGAAGCTTGGCAACCCCTCTCAATGAAAGTGCTTTTCCACAGTCTGTGCCTAGGGCTACTTGAAGAGGAAACAAACCATAGAGACAAAACTGAGAACTCCTTTATTTTGTCAAGTTTCAAAGAGCTACTACAAACCATGTTGGAGATAGAGTTCCAAATTCATCTATCTATATAGGAGAGAAAAGAGGGAAACCTAAATATAAAAACTGCTACTGTAGACGAACGCTTCAACCTAGAAGAACAAAATTTGTTGAGCTAAGTGGGATTTGTGCACTGAATCATTAGCAACAAGTATCATCAAGATTGGGTGAAAAAATATTTGCTGGTATTTCGGAAACTCGTTAATTCTTAGAAGCTTTGCAACTCCTCTCAATGAAAGTGCTTTTCCACAGTCTGTTCCTAGGGCTACTTGAAGAGGAAACAAACCTTAGAGACAAAACTGAGAACTCCTTTATTTTGTCAAGTTTCAAAGAGCTATTCCAAACCATGTTGGATTTAGAGTTCCAAATTCATCTATTTATATAGGAGAGAACAGAGGGAAACCTAAATATAAAAACTGCTACAGTAGACGAACGCTTCAACCTAGAAGAACAAAATTTGTTGAGCCAAGTGGGATTTGTGTCCTGATCATTACCACCAAGTATCATCAAGATTGGGTGAAAAAATATTTGCTGGTATTTCGAAAACTCGTTATTTCTTAGAAGCTTGGCAACCCCTCTCAATGAAAGTGCTTTTCCACAGTCTGTGCCTAGGGCTACTTGAAGAGGAAACAAACCATAGAGATAAAACTGAGAACTCCTTTATTTTATCAAGTTTCAAAGAGCTACTACAAACCATGTGGGATTTAGAGTTCCAAATTCATCTATCTATATATGAGAGAACAGAGGGAAACCTAACTATAAAAACTGCTACTGTAGACGAACGCATCAACCGAGAAGAACAAAATTTGGTGAGCCAAGTGGGATTTTTGTACTGATCATTACCACCAAGAATCATTAAGATTGGGTGAAAAAATATTTGCTGGTATTTTGGAAACTCGTTATTTCTTAGATGCTTGGCAACCCATCTCAGTGAAAGTGCTTTCCACAGTCTGTGCCTAGGACTACTTGAAGAGGAAACAAACCATAGAGACAAAAACCAGAACTTTTTTATTTTATCAAGTTTCAAAGAGCTACTACAAACCATGTTGGATTTAGAGTTCCAAATTTATCTATCTATATAGGAAAGAACAGAGGGAAACGTAAATATAAAAACTGCTACTGTAGACGAAAGCTTCAAAGTAGAAGAACAAAATTTGGTGAGCCAAGTGGGATTTGTGTCCTGATCATTACCACCAAGTATCATCAAGTTTGCGTGAAAAAATATTTGCTGGTATTTCGGAAACTCGTTATATCTTAGAAGCTTCTCAAACCATCTCAATGAAAGTACATTTCCACAGTCTGTGCCTAGGGCTACTTGAAGAGGAAACAAACCATAGAGACAAAACTGAGAACTCCTTTATTTTGTCAAGTTTCAAACAGCTACTACAAACCATTTGGATTTAGAGTTACAAATTCATCTATCTAAATAGGAGAGAACAGAGGGAAACCTAAATATAAAAACTGCTACTGTAAAGGAACGCTTCAACCTAGAAGAACAAAATTTGTTGAGCTAAGTGGGATTTGTGTACTGAATCATTAGCAACAAGTATCATCAAGATTGGGTGAAAAAATATTTGCTGGTATTTCGGAAACATGTTAATTCTTAGAAGCTTGGCAACCCCTCTCAATGAAAGTGCTTTTCCACAGTCTGTGCCTAGGGCTACTTGAAGAGGAAACAAACCATAGAGCCAAAACTGAGAACTCCTTTATTTTGTCAAGTTTCAAAGTGCTACTACAAAGCATGTTGGATTTAGAGTTCCAAATTCATCTATCAATATAGGAGAGAACAGATGGAAACTAAATATAAAAACTGCTACTGTAGACGAAAGCCTCAAACTAGAAGAACAAAATTTGGTGAGCCAAGTGGGATTTGTGTACTGATCATTACCGCCAAGTATCATCAAGTTTGGGTGAAAAAATATTTGCTGGTATTTCGGAAACTCGTTATTTCTTAGAAGCTTGGCAACCCCTCTCAATGAAAGTACATTTCCACAGTCTGTGCCTAGGGCTACTTGAAGAGGACACAAACCATAGAGACAAAACTGAGAACTCCTTTATTTTGTCAAGTTTCATAGAGCTACTACAAACCATGTTGGATTTAGAGTTCCAAATTCATCTATCTATATATGAGAGAACAGAGTGAAACCTAAATATAAAAACTGCTACTCTAGACAAACGCTTCAACCTAGAAGAACAAAATTTGGTGAGCCAAGTGTGATTTGTGTACTGATCATTACCACCAAATATCATCAAGATTTGTGAAAAAATATTTGCTGGTATTTCGGAAACTCGTTAATTCTTAGAAGCTTGGCAACTCCTCTCAATGAAAGTGCTTTTCCACAGTCTGTGCCTAGGGCTCCTTGAAGATTAAACAAACCATAGAGACAAAACTGAGAACTCCTTTATTTTTTCAAGTTTCAAAGAGCTACTACAAACCATGTTGGATTTAGAGTTCCAAATTCATCTATCTATATAGGAGAGAACAGAGGAAAACCTAAATATAAAACTGCTACTGTAGACGAACGCTTCAACCTAGAACAAAATTTGGTGAGCCAAGTGGGATTTGTGTACTGATCATTACCACCAAGTATCATCAAGTTTGAGTGAAAAAATATTTGCTAGTATTTCGGAAACTCGTTATTGCTTAGAAGCTTGGCAACCCCTTTCAATGAAAGTGCTTTTCCACAGTCTGTGCCTAGGGCTACTTGAAGAGGAAACAAACCATAGAGACAAAACTGAGAACACCTTTATTTTGTCAAGTTTCAAAGAGCTACTACAAACCATGTTGGATTTAGATTTCCAAATTCATCTATCTATATAGGAGAGAACAGAGGAAAACCTAAATATAAAACTGCTACTGTAGACGAACGCTTCAACCTAGAAGAACAAAATTTGTTGAGCCAAGTGGGATTTGTGTACTGATCATTAGCAACAAGTATCATCAAGATTGGGTGAAAAAACATTTGCTGGTATTTCGGAAACTCGTTATTTCTTAGAAGTTTGGCAACCCCTCTCAATGAAATTTCTTTTCGACAGTCTGTGCCTAGGGCTCCTTGAAGATTAAACAAACCATAGAGACAAAACTGAGAACTCCTTTATTTTGTCAAGTTTCAAAGAGCTACTATAAACCATGTTTTATTTAGAGTTCCAAATTCATCTATCTATATAGGTGAGAACAGAGGGAAACCTAAATATAAAAACTGCTACTGTAGACGAACGCTTCAAACTAGAAGAACAAAATGTGGTGAGCCCAGTGGGATTTGTGTACTGATCGTTACCAGCAAGTATCATCAAGATTGGGTGAAAAAATTTTTGCTGGTATTTCGAAACTCGTTATTTCTTAGAAGCTTGGCAACCCATCTCAATGAGAGTGCTTTTCCACAGTGTGTTCCTAGGGCTACTTGGAGAGGAAACAAACCATAGAGACAAAACTGAGAACTCCTTTATTTTGTCAAGTTTCAAAGAGCTACTACAAACCATGTTGGATTTAGAGTTCCAAATTCATCTATCTAAATAGGAGAGAACAGAGGGAAACCTAAATTTCAAAACTGCTACTGTAAATGAATGCTTCAACTTAGAAGAACAAAATTTGGTGAGCCAAGTGGGATTTGTGTGCTGATCATTACCACCAATTATCATCAAGATTGGGTGAAAAAATATTTGCTGGTATTTCGGAAACTCGTAATTTCTTAGAAGCTTGGCAACCCCTCTCAATGAAAGTGCTTTTCCACAGTCTGTGCCTATGGCTACTTGAAGAGGAAACAAACCATAGAGACAATTCTGAGAACTCCTTTATTTTATCGAGTTTCAAAGAGCTACTACAAACCATGTTGGATTTAGAGTTCCAAATTCATCTAACTATATAGGAGAGAACAGAGGGAAACCTAAATATAAAAACTGCTACTGTAGACGAAAGCCTCAAACTAGAAGAACAAAATTTTGTGAGCCAAGTGGGATTTGTGTCCTGATCATTACCACCAAGTATCATCAAGTTTGGGTGAAAAAATATTTGCTGGTATTTCGGAAACTCGTTATTTCTTAGAAGCTTCTCAACCCATCTCAATGAAAGTACATTTCCACAGTCTGTGCCTAGGGCTACTTGAAGAGGAAACAATCCATAGAGACAAAACTGAGAACTCCTTTATTTTGTCAAGTTTCAAAGATCTACTACAAACCATGTTGGATTTAGAGTTCCAAATTCATCTATCTATATATGAGAGAACAGAGTGAATCCTAAATATAAAAACTGCTACTGTAGACAAACGCTTCAACCTAGAAGAACAAAATTTGGTGAGCCAAGTGGGATTTGTGTACTGATCATTACCACCAAGTATCATCAAGTTTGGGTGAAAAAATATTTGCTGGTATTTCAGAAACTCGTTATTGCTTAGAAGCTTGAAACCCCTCTCAATGAAAGTGCTTTTCCACAGTCTGTGCCTAGGGCTACTTGAAGAGGAAACAAACCATAGAGACAAAACTGAGAACTCCTTTATTTTGTCAAGTTTCAAAGAGCTACTACAAACCATGTTGGATTTAGAGTTCCAAATTCATCCATCTATATAGGAGAGTACACAGGGAAACCTAAATATAAAAAAAGCTACTGTAGACGAACGCTTCAACCTAGAAGAACAAAATTTGGTGAGCCAAGTGGGATTTGCGTTCTGATCATTACCACAAAGTATCATCAAGATTGGGTGAAAATATATTTGCTGATATTTTGGAAACGCGTTATTTCTTAGAAGCTTGGCAACCCATCTCAATAAAAGTGCTTTCCACAGTCTGTGCCTAGGGCTACTTGAAGAGGAAACAAACCATAGAGACAAAACTGAGAACTCCTTTATTTTGTCAAGTTTCAAAGAGCTACTACAAACCATGTTGGATTTAGAGTTCCAAATTCATCTATCTATATATGAGAGAACAGAGTGAAACCTAACTATAAAAACTGCAACTGTAGACGAATGCATCAACCTAGAAGAACAAAATTGGGTGAGTCAAGTGTGATTTGTGTACTGATCATTACCACCAAGTATCATCAAGATTGGGTGAAAAAATATTTGCTGATATTTTGGAAACGCCTTATTTCTTAGAAGCTTGGCAACCCATCTCAATAAAAGTGCTTTCCACAGTCTGTGCCTAGGGCTACTTGAAGAGGAAACAAACCATAGAGACAAAACTGAGAACTCCTTTATTTTGTCTAGTTTCAAAGAGCTACTACAAACCATGTTGGATTTAGAGTTCCAAATTCATCTATCTTTATATGAGAGAACAGAGTGAAACCTAACTATAAAAACTGCAACTGTAGACGAATGCATCAACCTAGAAGAACAAATTTGGGTGAGTCAAGTGTGATTTGTGTACTGATCTTTACCACCAAGTATCATCAAGATTGGGTGAAAATATATTTGCTGATATTTTGGAAACGCGTTATTTCTTAGAAGCTTGGCAACCCATCTCAATGAAAGTGCTTTCCACAAGTCTGTGCCTAGGGCTACTTGAAGATGAAACTAACCATAGAGACAAAACTGAGAACTCCTTTATTTTGTCAAGTTTCAAAGAGCTACTACAAACCATGTTGGATTTAGAGTTCCAAATTCATCTATCTATATAGGAGAGAAAAGAGGGAAACCTAAATATAAGAACTGGTACTATAGACGAACATTTCAGCTGAGAAGAAGAAAATTTGTTGAGCTAAGTGGGATTTGTGTACTGATCATTAGCAACAAGTATCATCAAGATTGTGTGAGAAAATATTTGCTGCTATTTCGGAAACTCGTTATTTCTTAGAAGCTTGGCAACCCCTCTCAATGAAAGTGCTTTTCCACAGTCTGTGCCTAGGGCTACTTGAAGAGGAAACAAACCATAGAGACAAAACTGAGAACTCCTTTATTTTGTCAAGTTTCAAAGAGCTACTACAAACCATGTTGGAGATAGAGTTCCAAATTCATCTATCTATATAGGAGAGAAAAGAGGGAAACCTAAATATAAAAACTGCTACTGTAGACGAACGCTTCAACCTAGAAGAACAAAATTTGTTGAGCTAAGTGGGATTTGTGCACTGAATCATTAGCAACAAGTATCATCAAGATTGGGTGAAAAAATATTTGCTGGTATTTCGGAAACTCGTTAATTCTTAGAAGCTTTGCAACTCCTCTCAATGAAAGTGCTTTTCCACAGTCTGTTCCTAGGGCTACTTGAAGAGGAAACAAACCTTAGAGACAAAACTGAGAACTCCTTTATTTTGTCAAGTTTCAAAGAGCTATTCCAAACCATGTTGGATTTAGAGTTCCAAATTCATCTATTTATATAGGAGAGAACAGAGGGAAACCTAAATATAAGAACTGCTACAGTAGACGAACGCTTCAACCTAGAAGAACAAAATTTGTTGAGCCAAGTGGGATTTGTGTCCTGATCATTACCACCAAGTATCATCAAGATTGGGTGAAAAAATATTTGCTGGTATTTCGAAAACTCGTTATTTCTTAGAAGCTTGGCAACCCCTCTCAATGAAAGTGCTTTTCCACAGTCTGTGCCTAGGGCTACTTGAAGAGGAAACAAACCATAGAGATAAAACTGAGAACTCCTTTATTTTATCAAGTTTCAAAGAGCTACTACAAACCATGTGGGATTTAGAGTTCCAAATTCATCTATCTATATATGAGAGAACAGAGGGAAACCTAACTATAAAAACTGCTACTGTAGACGAACGCATCAACCGAGAAGAACAAAATTTGGTGAGCCAAGTGGGATTTTTGTACTGATCATTACCACCAAGAATCATTAAGATTGGGTGAAAAAATATTTGCTGGTATTTTGGAAACTCGTTATTTCTTAGATGCTTGGCAACCCATCTCAGTGAAAGTGCTTTCCACAGTCTGTGCCTAGGACTACTTGAAGAGGAAACAAACCATAGAGACAAAAACCAGAACTTTTTTATTTTATCAAGTTTCAAAGAGCTACTACAAACCATGTTGGATTTAGAGTTCCAAATTTATCTATCTATATAGGAAAGAACAGAGGGAAACGTAAATATAAAAACTGCTACTGTAGACGAAAGCTTCAAAGTAGAAGAACAAAATTTGGTGAGCCAAGTGGGATTTGTGTCCTGATCATTACCACCAAGTATCATCAAGTTTGCGTGAAAAAATATTTGCTGGTATTTCGGAAACTCGTTATATCTTAGAAGCTTCTCAAACCATCTCAATGAAAGTACATTTCCACAGTCTGTGCCTAGGGCTACTTGAAGAGGAAACAAACCATAGAGACAAAACTGAGAACTCCTTTATTTTGTCAAGTTTCAAACAGCTACTACAAACCATTTGGATTTAGAGTTACAAATTCATCTATCTAAATAGGAGAGAACAGAGGGAAACCTAAATATAAAAACTGCTACTGTAAAGGAACGCTTCAACCTAGAAGAACAAAATTTGTTGAGCTAAGTGGGATTTGTGTACTGAATCATTAGCAACAAGTATCATCAAGATTGGGTGAAAAAATATTTGCTGGTATTTCGGAAACATGTTAATTCTTAGAAGCTTGGCAACCCCTCTCAATGAAAGTGCTTTTCCACAGTCTGTGCCTAGGGCTACTTGAAGAGGAAACAAACCATAGAGCCAAAACTGAGAACTCCTTTATTTTGTCAAGTTTCAAAGTGCTACTACAAAGCATGTTGGATTTAGAGTTCCAAATTCATCTATCAATATAGGAGAGAACAGATGGAAACTAAATATAAAAACTGCTACTGTAGACGAAAGCCTCAAACTAGAAGAACAAAATTTGGTGAGCCAAGTGGGATTTGTGTACTGATCATTACCGCCAAGTATCATCAAGTTTGGGTGAAAAAATATTTGCTGGTATTTCGGAAACTCGTTATTTCTTAGAAGCTTGGCAACCCCTCTCAATGAAAGTACATTTCCACAGTCTGTGCCTAGGGCTACTTGAAGAGGACACAAACCATAGAGACAAAACTGAGAACTCCTTTATTTTGTCAAGTTTCATAGAGCTACTACAAACCATGTTGGATTTAGAGTTCCAAATTCATCTATCTATATATGAGAGAACAGAGTGAAACCTAAATATAAAAACTGCTACTCTAGACAAACGCTTCAACCTAGAAGAACAAAATTTGGTGAGCCAAGTGTGATTTGTGTACTGATCATTACCACCAAATATCATCAAGATTTGTGAAAAAATATTTGCTGGTATTTCGGAAACTCGTTAATTCTTAGAAGCTTGGCAACTCCTCTCAATGAAAGTGCTTTTCCACAGTCTGTGCCTAGGGCTCCTTGAAGATTAAACAAACCATAGAGACAAAACTGAGAACTCCTTTATTTTTTCAAGTTTCAAAGAGCTACTACAAACCATGTTGGATTTAGAGTTCCAAATTCATCTATCTATATAGGAGAGAACAGAGGAAAACCTAAATATAAAACTGCTACTGTAGACGAACGCTTCAACCTAGAACAAAATTTGGTGAGCCAAGTGGGATTTGTGTACTGATCATTACCACCAAGTATCATCAAGTTTGAGTGAAAAAATATTTGCTAGTATTTCGGAAACTCGTTATTGCTTAGAAGCTTGGCAACCCCTTTCAATGAAAGTGCTTTTCCACAGTCTGTGCCTAGGGCTACTTGAAGAGGAAACAAACCATAGAGACAAAACTGAGAACACCTTTATTTTGTCAAGTTTCAAAGAGCTACTACAAACCATGTTGGATTTAGATTTCCAAATTCATCTATCTATATAGGAGAGAACAGAGGAAAACCTAAATATAAAACTGCTACTGTAGACGAACGCTTCAACCTAGAAGAACAAAATTTGTTGAGCCAAGTGGGATTTGTGAACTGATCATTAGCAACAAGTATCATCAAGATTGGGTGAAAAAACATTTGCTGGTATTTCGGAAACTCGTTATTTCTTAGAAGTTTGGCAACCCCTCTCAATGAAATTTCTTTTCGACAGTCTGTGCCTAGGGCTCCTTGAAGATTAAACAAACCATAGAGACAAAACTGAGAACTCCTTTATTTTGTCAAGTTTCAAAGAGCTACTATAAACCATGTTTTATTTAGAGTTCCAAATTCATCTATCTATATAGGTGAGAACAGAGGGAAACCTAAATATAAAAACTGCTACTGTAGACGAACGCTTCAAACTAGAAGAACAAAATGTGGTGAGCCCAGTGGGATTTGTGTACTGATCGTTACCAGCAAGTATCATCAAGATTGGGTGAAAAAATTTTTGCTGGTATTTCGAAACTCGTTATTTCTTAGAAGCTTGGCAACCCATCTCAATGAGAGTGCTTTTCCACAGTGTGTTCCTAGGGCTACTTGGAGAGGAAACAAACCATAGAGACAAAACTGAGAACTCCTTTATTTTGTCAAGTTTCAAAGAGCTACTACAAACCATGTTGGATTTAGAGTTCCAAATTCATCTATCTAAATAGGAGAGAACAGAGGGAAACCTAAATTTCAAAACTGCTACTGTAAATGAATGCTTCAACTTAGAAGAACAAAATTTGGTGAGCCAAGTGGGATTTGTGTGCTGATCATTACCACCAATTATCATCAAGATTGGGTGAAAAAATATTTGCTGGTATTTCGGAAACTCGTAATTTCTTAGAAGCTTGGCAACCCCTCTCAATGAAAGTGCTTTTCCACAGTCTGTGCCTATGGCTACTTGAAGAGGAAACAAACCATAGAGACAATTCTGAGAACTCCTTTATTTTATCGAGTTTCAAAGAGCTACTACAAACCATGTTGGATTTAGAGTTCCAAATTCATCTAACTATATAGGAGAGAACAGAGGGAAACCTAAATATAAAAACTGCTACTGTAGACGAAAGCCTCAAACTAGAAGAACAAAATTTTGTGAGCCAAGTGGGATTTGTGTCCTGATCATTACCACCAAGTATCATCAAGTTTGGGTGAAAAAATATTTGCTGGTATTTCGGAAACTCGTTATTTCTTAGAAGCTTCTCAACCCATCTCAATGAAAGTACATTTCCACAGTCTGTGCCTAGGGCTACTTGAAGAGGAAACAATCCATAGAGACAAAACTGAGAACTCCTTTATTTTGTCAAGTTTCAAAGATCTACTACAAACCATGTTGGATTTAGAGTTCCAAATTCATCTATCTATATATGAGAGAACAGAGTGAATCCTAAATATAAAAACTGCTACTGTAGACAAACGCTTCAACCTAGAAGAACAAAATTTGGTGAGCCAAGTGGGATTTGTGTACTGATCATTACCACCAAGTATCATCAAGTTTGGGTGAAAAAATATTTGCTGGTATTTCAGAAACTCGTTATTGCTTAGAAGCTTGAAACCCCTCTCAATGAAAGTGCTTTTCCACAGTCTGTGCCTAGGGCTACTTGAAGAGGAAACAAACCATAGAGACAAAACTGAGAACTCCTTTATTTTGTCAAGTTTCAAAGAGCTACTACAAACCATGTTGGATTTAGAGTTCCAAATTCATCTATCTATATAGGAGAGAACAGAGGGAAACCTAAATATAAAAACTGCTACTGTAGACGAAAGCTTCAAACTAGAAGAAGAAAATTTAGGGAGCCAAGTGGGATATGTGTCCTGATCATTACCACCAAGTATCATCAAGTTTGGGTGAAAAAATATTTGCTGGTATTTCGGAAACTCGTTATTTCTTAGAAGCTTCTCAACCCATCTCAATGAAAGTACATTTCCACAGTCTGTGCCTAGGGCTACTTGAGGAGGAAACAATCCATAGAGACAAAACTGAGAACTCCTTTATTTTGTCAAGTTTCAAACAGCTACTACAAACCATGTTGGGTTTTGAGTTCCAAATTCATCTATCTATATATGAGAGAACAGAGTGAATCCTAAATATAAAAACTGCTACTGTAGACAAACGCTTCAACCTAGAAGAACAAAATTTGGTGAGCCAAGTGGGATTTGTGTACTGACAATTACCACCAAGTATCATCAAGTTTGGGTGAAAAAATATTTGCTGGTATTTCAGAAACTCGTTATTGCTTAGAAGCTTGAAACCCCTCTCAATGAAAGTGCTTTTCCACAGTCTGTGCCTAGGGCTACTTGAAGAGGAAACAAACCATAGAGACAAAACTGAGAACTCCTTTATTTTGTCAAGTTTCAAAGAGCTATTACAAACCATGTTGGATTTAGATTTCCAAATTCATCTATCTATATAGGAGAGAACAGAGGAAAACCTAAATATAATACTGCTACTGTAGACGAACGCTTCAACCTAGAAGAACAAAATTTGGTGAGCCAAGTGGGATTTTTGTACTGATCATTAGCAACAAGTATCATCAAGATTGGGTGAAAAAACATGTGTTGGTATTTCGAAAACTCTTTATTTTTTAGATGTTTGGCATCCTCTCTGAATGAAATTTCTTTTCCACAGTCTGTGCCTAGGGCTCCTTGAAGATTAAACAAACCATAGAGACAAAACTGAGAACTCCTTTATATTGTCAAGTTTCAAAGAGGTACTATGAACCATGTTTTATTTAAAGTTCCAAATTCATCTATCTATATAGGTGAGAACAGAGGGAAACCTAAATATAAAAACTGCTACTGTAGACGAACGCTTCAAACTAGAAGAACAAAATGTGGTGAGCCCAGTGGGATTTGTGTACTGATCATTACCACCAAGTATCATCAAGATTGTGTGAAAAAATATTAGCTGGTATTTCAAAAGTCGTTATTTCTTAGAAGCTTGGCAACCCATCTCAATGAAACGGCTTTTCCACAGTCTGTGCATAGGGCTACTTGAAGAGGAAACAAACCATAGAGACAAAACTGAGAACTCCTTCATTTTGTCACGTTTCAAAGAGCTACAAAAAACCATGTTGGATTTAGAGTTCCAAAATCATCTATGTATATAGGAGAGAACAGAGGAAAACCTAAATATAAAAACTGCTAATGTAGACGAACGCTTTAATCTAGAAGAACAAAATTTGGTGAGCCAAGTGGGATTTGTGTACTGATCATTACCACCAAGTATCATAAAGATTGGGTAAAAAATATTTGCTGGTATTTCGGAAAATCCTTATTTCTTAGAAGCTTGGCAACGCCTCTCAATGAAAGTGCTTTTCCACAGTCTGTGCCTAGGGCTACTGGAAGAGGAAACAAACCATAGAGACAAAACTGAGAACTCCTTTATTTTGTCAAGTTTCAAAGATCTACTACAAACCATGTTGGATTTAGTGTTCCAAATTCATCTATTTATATAGGAGAGAACATAGGAAAACAAAATATAAAAACTGCTACTGTAGACGAACGCTTCAACCTAGAAGAACAAAATTTGGTGATCCAAGTGGGATTTGTGTACTGATCATTACCACCAAGTATCATCAATATTGGGTGAAAAAATATTTGCTGGTATTTCGGAAACTCGTAATTTCTTAGAAGCTTGGCAACCCCTCTCAATGAAAGTGCTTTTCCACAGTCTGTGCCTAGGGCTACTTGAAGAGGAAACAAACCATAGAGACAAAACTGAGAACTCCTTTATTTTATCAAGTTTCAAAGAGCTACTACAAACCATGTGGGATTTAGAGTTCCAAATTCATCTATCTATATAGGAGAGAACAGAGGGAAACCTAAATATAAAAACTGCAACTGTAGACGAAAGCTTCAAACTAGAAGAACAAAATTTGGTGAGCCAAGTGGGATTTGTGTACTGATCATTACCAACAAGTATCATCAAGATTGGGTGAAAAAATATTTGCTGGTATTTCGGAAACTCGTAATTTCTTAGAAGCTTGGGAACCCCTCTCAATGAAAGTGCTTTTCCACAGTCTGTGGCTAGGGCTACTTGAAGAGGAAACAAACCATAGAGACACAACTGAGAACTCCTTTATTTTGTCAAGTTTCAAAGAGGTACTAAAAAAACAAGTTGGATTTAGAGTTCCAAATCCATCTATCTATATATTAGAGAACAGAGGGAAATCTAAATATAAAAACTGCTACTGTAGACGAACGCTTCAACATAGAAGAACAAAATTTGGTGATCCAAGTGGGATTTGTGTACTGATCATTACCACCAAGTATCATCAATATTGGGTGAAAAAATATTTGCTGGTATTTCGGAAACTCGTAATTTCTTAGAAGCTTGGCAACCCATCTCAATGAAAGTGCTTTTCCACAGTCTGTGCCTAGGGCTACTTGAAGAGTAAACAAACCATAGAAACAAAACGGAGAACTCCTTTATTTTGTCAAGTTTCAAAGAGCTACTACAAACCATGTTGGATTTAGATTTCCAAATTCATCTATCTATATAGGAGAGAACAGAGGAAAACCTAAATATAATACTGCTACTGTAGACGAACGCTTCAAACTAGAAGAACAAAATTTGGTGAGCCAAGTGGGATTTGTGTACTGATCATTACCAACAAGTATCATCAAGATTGGGTGAAAAAATATTTGCTGGTATTTCGGAAACTCGTAATTTCTTAGAAGCTTGGGAACCCCTCTCAATGAAAGTGCTTATCCACAGTCTGTGCCTAGGGCTACTTGAAGAGGAAACAAACCATAGAGACAAAACTGAGAACTCCTTTATTTTGTCAAGTTTCAAAGAGCCACTACAAACCATGTTGGATTTAGAGTTCCAAATTCATCTATCTATATAGGAGAGAACAGAGGGTAACCTAAATATAAAAACTGCTACTGTAGATGAACGCTTCAAACTAGAAGAACAAAATTTGGTGAGCCAAGTGGGATTTGTGTACTGATCATTAGCAACAAGTATCATCATGATTTAGTGAAAAAATATTTGCTGGTATTTTGGAAACTCGTTATTTCATAGAAGCTTGGCAACACCTCTCAATGAAAGTGCCTTTCAACATTCTTTGCCTAGGGCTTCTTGAAGAGGAAACAAACCATAGAGAGAAAACTGATAACTCCTTTATTTTTTCAAGTTTCAAAGAGCTACTACAATCCATGTTGGATTTAGAGTTCCAAATTCATCTATCTATATAGGAGAGACCAGAGAGAAACCTAAATATAAAAACAGCTACTGTAGACGAAATCTTCAACCTAGAAGAACAAAATTTGGTGAGCCAAGTGGGATTTGTGTACTGATCATTACCACCAAGTATCATCAAGATTGGGTGAAAAAATATTTGCTGGTATTTCGGAAACTCGTTATTTCTTAGAAGCTTGGCAACCCCTCTCAATGAAAGTGCTTTTCCACAGTCTGTGCCTAGGGCTACTTGAAGAGGAAACAAACCATAGAGACAAAACTGAGAACTCCTTTATTTTATCAAGTTTAAAAGACCTACTACAAACCATGTTGGATTTAGAGTTCCAAATTCATCTATCTATATATGAGAGAACAGAGTGAAACCTAACTATAAAAACTGCTACTGTAGACGAACGCATCAACATAGAAGAACAAAATTTGGTGAGCCAAGTGGGATTTGTGTACTGATCATTACCACCAAGTATCATCAAGATTGGGTGAAAAAATATTTGCTGGTATTTTGGAAACTCGTTATTTCATAGAAGCTTGGCAACCCATCTCAGTGAAAGTGCTTTCCACAGTCTGTGCCAAGGACTACTTGAAGAGGAAACAAACCATAGAGACAAAACTGAGAACTTTTTTTATTTTATCAAGTTTCAAAGAGCTACTACAAACCATGTTGGATTTAGAGTTCCAAATTCATCTATCTATATAGAAGAGAACAGAGTGAAACCTAACTATAAAAACTGCTACTGTAGACGAATGCATCAACCTAGAAGAACAAAATTTGGTGAGTCAAGTGTGATTTGTGTACTGATCATTACCACCAAGTATCATCAAGATTGGGTGAAAAAATATTTGCTGATATTTTGGAAACTCGTTATATCTTAGAAGCTTGGCAACCCATCTCAATGAAAGTGCTTTTACAGTCTGTGCCTAGGGCTACTTGAAGAGGAAACTAACCATAGAGACAAAACTGAGAACTCCTTTATTTTTTCAAGTTTCAAAGAGCTACTACAAACCATGTTGGATTTAGAGTTCCAAATTCATCTATCTATATAGGAGAGAACAGAGGGAAACCTAAATATAAAAACTGCTACTGTAGACGAAAGCTTCAAACTAGAAGAACAAAATTTGGTGAGCCAAGTGGGATTTGTGTACTGATCATTACCACCATGTATCATCAAGATTGGGTGAAAAAATATTTGCTGGTATTTCGGAAACTCGTTATTTCTTAGAAGCTTCTCAACCCATCTCAATGAAAGTTCTTTTCCACAGTCTGTGCCTAGGGCTACTTGAAGAGGAAACTAACCATAGAGACAAAACTGAGAACTTCTTTATTTTGTCAAGTTTCAAAGAGATACTACAAACCATGTTGGATTTAGAGTTCCAAATTCATCTATCTATATAGGAGAGAACACAGGGAGACCTAAATATAAAAACTGCTACTGTAGACGAATGCTTCAACGTAGAAGAACAAAATTTGGTGAGCCAAGTGGATTTGTGTACTGATCATTACCAAAAAGTATCATCAAGATTGGGTGAAAAAATATTTGCTGGTATTTCGGAAACTTGTAATTTCTTAGAAGCTTGGCAACCCCTCTCAATGAAAGTCCTTTTCCACAGTCTGTGCCTAGAGCTACTTGAAGAGGAAACAAACCATAGAGACAAAACTGAGAACTCCTTTATTTTGTCAAGTTTCAAAGAGCTACTACAATCCATGTTGGATTTAGAGTTCCAAATTCATCTATTTATATAGGAGAGAACACAGGGAAACCTAAATATAAAAACTGCTACTGTAGACGAACGCTTCAACCTAGAAGAACAAAATTTGGTGAGCGAAGTGGAATTTGTGTACTAATCATTACCACCAAGTATCATCAAGAATGGGTGAAAATATATTTGCTGGTATTTTGGAAACTCGTTATTTCTTAGAAGCTTTGCAACCCATCTCAATGAAAGTGCTTTCCACAGTCTGTGCCTAGGACTACTTGAAGAGGAAACAAACCATAGAGACAAAACTGAGAACTCCTTTTTTTTGTCAAGTTTCAAAGAGCTACTACAATCCGAGTTGGATTTAGAGTTCCAAATTCATCTATCTATATATGAGAGAACAGAGTGAAACCTAACTATAAAAACTGCTACTGTAGACGAATGCATCAACCTGGAAGAACAAAATTTGGTGAGTCAAGTGTGACTTGTGTACTGATCATTACCACCAAGTATCATCAAGATTGGGTGAAAAATATTTGCTGATATATTGGAAACTCGTTATATCTTAGAAGCTTGGCAACCCATCTCAATGAAAGTGCTTTTACCGTCTGTGCCTAGGGCTACTTGAAGAGGAAAATAACCATAGAGACAAAACTGAGAACTCCTTTATTTTTTCAAGTTTCAAAGAGCTACTACAAACCATGTTGGATTTAGAGTTCCAAATTCATCTATCTATATAGGGGAGAACAGAGGGAAACCTAAATATAAAAACTGCTACTGTAGACGAAAGCTTCAAACTAGAAGAACAAAATTTGGTGAGCCAAGTGGGATTTGTGTACTGATCATTACCACCATGTATCATCAAGATTGGGTGAAAAAATATTTGCTGGTATTTCGGAAACTCCTTATTTCTTAGAAGCTTCTCAACCCATCTCAATGAAAGTTCTTTTCCACAGTCTGTGCCTAGGGCTACTTGAAGAGGAAACTAACCATGGAGACAAAACTGAGAATTTCTTTATTTTGTCAAGTTTCAAAGAGATACTACAAACCATGTTGGATTTAGAGTTCCAAATTCATCTATCTATATAGGAGAGAACACAGGGAAACCTAAATATAAAAACTGCTACTGTAGACGAATGCTTCAACGTAGAAGAACAAAATTTGGTGAGCCAAGTGGATTTGTGTACTGATCATTACCAAAAAGTATCATCAAGATTGGGTGAAAAAATATTTGCTGGTATTTCGGAAACTTGTAATTTCTTAGAAGCTTGGCAACCCCTCTCAATGAAAGTGCTTTTCCACAGTCTGTGCCTAGAGCTACTTGAAGAGGAAACAAACCTTAGAGAAAAAACTGAGAACTCCTTTATTTTGTCAAGTTTCAAAGAGCTACTACAAACCATGTTGGATTTAGAGTTCCAAATTCATCTATTTATATAGGAGAGAACACAGGGAAACCTAAATATAAAAACTGCTACTGTAGACGAACGCTTCAACCTAGAAGAACAAAATTTGGTGAGCGAAGTGGGATTTGTGTACTAATCATTACCACCAAGTATCATCAAGATTGGGTGAAAATATATTTGCTGGTATTTTGGAAACTCGTTATTTCTTAGAAGCTTTGCAACCCATCTCAATGAAAGTGCTTTCCACAGTCTGTGCCTAGGACTACTTGAAGAGGAAACAAACCATAGAGACAAAACTGAGAACTCCTTTATTTTGTCAAGTTTCAAAGAGCTACTACAAACCATGTTGGATTTAGAGTTCCAAATTCATCTATCTATATTGGAGAGAACAGAGGGAAACCTAAATATAAAAACTGCTACTGTAGACGAACGCTTCAACCTAGAAGAACAAAATTTGGTGAGCCTAGTTTGATTTGTGTACTGATCATTAGCAACAAGTATCATCAAGATTGGGTAAAAAATATTTGCTGGTATTTCGGAAACTTGTAATTTCTTAGAAGCTTGGCAACCCTCTCAATGAAAGTGCTTTTCCACAGTCTGTGCCTAGAGCTACTTGAAGAGGAAACAAACCATAGAGACAAAACTGAGAACTCCTTTATTTTGTCAAGTTTCAAAGAGCTACTACAATCCATGTTGGATTTAGAGTTCCAAATTTATCTATTTATATAGGAGAGAACACAGGGAAACCTAAATATAAAAACTGCTACTGTAGACGAACGCTTCAACCTAGAAGAACAAAATTTGGTGAGCGAAGTGGGATTTGTGTACTGATCATTACCACCAAGTATCATCAAGATTGGGTGAAAATAAATTTGCTGGTATTTTGGAAACTCGTTATTTCTTAGACGCTTTGCAACCCATCTCAATGAAAGTGCTTTCCACAGTCTGTGCCTAGGACTACTTGAAGAGGAAACAAACCATAGAGACAAAACTGAGAATTCCTTTATTTTGTCAAGTTTCAAAGAGCTACTACAAACCATGTTGGATTTAGAGTTCCAAATTCATCTATCTATATAGGACAGAACAGAGGGAAACCTAAATATAAAAACTGCTATTGGAGACAACGCTTCAAACTTGAAGAACAAAATTTGGTGAGCCAAGTTTGATTTGTGTACTGATCATTAGCAACAAGTATCATCATGATTGGGTAAAAAATATTTGCTGGTATTTCGGAAACTTGTTATTTCTTAGAAGCTTGGCAACCCCTCTCAATGAAAGTGCTTTTCCACAGTGTGTGCCTAGGGCTACTTGAAGAGGAAAGAAACCATAGAGACAAAACTGACAACTCCTTTATTTTGTCAAGTTTCAAAGAGGTACTGAAAAAACAAGTTGGATTTAGAGTTCCAAATTCATCTATCTATATATTAGAGAACAGAGTGAAACCTAAATATAAAAACTGCTACTGTAGACGAACGCTTCAACCTAGAAGAACAAAATTTGGTGAGCCAAGTGGGATTTGTGTACTCATCATTACCACCAAGTATCATCAAGATTGGGTGAAAAAAATATTTGCTGGTATTTCGGAAACTCGTTATTTCTTAGAAGCTTGGCAACCCCTCTCAATGAAAGTGCTTTTCCAAAGTCTGTGCCTAGGGCTACTTGAAGAGGAAACAAACCATAGAGACAAAACTGAGAACTCCTTTTTTTGTCAAGTTTCAAAGAGCTACTACAAACCATGTTGGATTTAGAGTTCCAAATTCATCTATCTATATAGGAGAGAACAGAGTTAAACCTAAATATAAAAACTGCTACTGTAGATGAAAGCTTCAAACTAGAAGAACAAAATTTGGTGAGCAAATTGGGATTTGTGTACTGATCATTACCACCAAGTATCATCAATATTGGGTGAAAAAATATTTGCTGATATTTTGGAAACTCGTTATTTCTTAGAAGCTTGGTAACCTATCTCAATGAAAGTGCTTTCCACAGTCTGTGCCTAGGGCTACTTGAAGAGGAAACAAACCATAGAGACAAAACTGAGAACTCCTTTATTTTGTCAAGTTTCAAAGAGCCACTACAAACCATGTTGGATTTAGAGTTCCAAATTCATCTATCTATATAGGAGAGAACAGAGGGAAACCTAAATATAAAAACTGCTACTGTAGACGAACGCTTCAAACTAGAAGAGCAAAATTTGGTGAGCCATGTGGGATTTGTGTACTGATCACTAGCAACAAGTATCATCATGATTTAGTGAAAAAATATTTGCTGGTATTTCGGAAGCTCGTTATTTCTTAGAAGCTTCTCAACCCATCTCAATGAATGTAGTTTTCCACAGTCTGTGCCTAGGGCTACTTGAAGAGGAAACAAACCATAGAGACAACACTGAGAACTCCTATTTTGTCAAGTTTCAAAGAGCTACTACAAACCATGTTGGATTTAGAGTTCCAAATTCATCTATCTATATAGGAGAGAACACAGGGAAACCTAAATATAAAAACTGCTACTGTAGACGAACGCTTAAACCTAGAAGAACAAAATTTGGTGAGCCAAGTGGGATTAGTGTACTGATCATTACCACCAAATATCATCAAGATTGGGTGAAAAAATATTTGCTGGTATATTGGAAACTCGTTATTTCTTACAAGATTGGCAACCCATCTCAGTGAAAGTGCTTTCCACAGTCTGTGCCAAGGACTACTTGAAGAGGAAACAAAAAATAGAGACAAAACTGAGAACTTTTTTATTTTATCAAGTTTCAAAGAGCTACTACAAACCATGTTGGATTTAGAGTTCCAAATTCATCTATCTATATAGAAGAGAACAGAGGGAAACCTAAGTATAAAAACTGCTACTGTAGACGAAACTTCAAACTAGAAGAACAAAATTTGGTGAGCCATGTGGGATTTGTGTACTGATCATTACCACCAAGTATCATCAAGTTTGGGTGAAAAAATATTTGCTGGTATTTCGGAAGCTCGTTATTTCTTAGAAGCTTCTCAACCCATCTCAATGAATGTACTTTTCCACAGTCTGTGCCTAGGGCTACTTGAAGAGGAAACAAACCATAGAGACAACACTGAGAACTCCTATTTTGTCAAGTTTCAAAGAGCTACTACAAACCATGTTGGATTTAGAGTTCCAAATTCATCTATCTATATAGGAGAGAACACAGGGAAACCTAAATATAAAAACTGCTACTGTAGACGAACGCTTAAACCTAGAAGAACAAAATTTGGTGAGCCAAGTGGGATTAGTGTACTGATCATTACCACCAAGTATCATCAAGATTGGGTGAAAATATATTTGCTGGTATTTTGGAAACTCGTTATTTCTTAGAAGCTTGGCAACCCATCTCAATGAAAGTGCTTTTCCACAGTCTGTTCCTAGGGCTACTTGAAGAGGAAACAAACCATAGAGACAAAACTGAGAACTCCTTTTTTTCGTCAAGTTTCAAAGAGCTACTACAATCCAAGATTGATTTACAGTTCCAAATTCATCTATCTATATATTAGAGAACAGAGTTAAACCTAAATATAAAAACTGCTACTGTAGATGAAAGCTTCAAACTAGAAGAACAAAATTTGGTGAGCAAAGTGGGATTTGTGTACTGATCATTATCACCAAGTATCATCAAGTTTGGGTGAAAAAATATTTGCTGGTATTTCAGAAACTCGTTATTTCTTAGAAGCTTCTCAAACCATCTCAATGAATGTACATTTCCACAGTCTGTGCCTAGGGCTACTTGAAGAGGAAACAAACCATAGAGACAAAACTGAGAACTCCTTTATTTTGTCAACTTTCAAAGAGCTACTACAAACCATGTTGGATTTAGAGTTGCAAATTCATCTATTTATATAGGAGAGAACAGAGGGAAACCTAAATATAAAAACTGCTACTGTAGACGAACGCTTCAACCTAGAAGAAGAAAATTTGGTGAGCCAAGTGGGATTTGTGTACTGACCATTACCACCAAGTATCATCAAGATTGGGTGAAAAAATATTTGCTGGTATTTCGGAAACTCGTAATTTCTTAGAAGCTGGGCAACCCCTCTCAATGAAAGTGCTTTTCCACAGTCTGTGCCTTGGGCTACTTGAAGAGGAAACAAACCATAGAGACAAAACTGAGAACTCCTTTATTTTAACAAGTTTCAAAGAGCTACTACAAACCATGTGGGATTTAGAGTTCCAAATTCATCTATCTATATATGAGAGAACAGAGGGAAACCTAAATATAAAAACTGCTACTGTAGACGAACGCTTCAACCTAGAAGAACAAAATTTGCTGAGCCAAGTGGGATTTGTGTACTGATCATTACCACCAAGTATCATCAAGATTGGGTGAAAATATATTTGCTGGTATTTTGGAAACTCTTTATTTCTTAGAAGCTTGGCAACCCATCTCAATGAAAGTGCTTGCCCCAGTCTGTGCCTAGGGCTACTTGAAGAAGAAACAAACCATAGAGACAAAACTGAGAACTCCTTTATTTTGTCAAGTTTCAAAGAGCTACTACAAACCATGTTGGATTTAGAGTTCCAAATTCATCTATCTATATAGGAGAGAACACAGGGAAACCTAAATATAAAAACAGCTACTGTAGACGAACGCTTCAACCTAGAAGAACAAAATTTGGTGAGCCAAGTGGGATTTGTGTACTGATCATTACCACCAAATATCATCAAGATTGGGTGAAAAAATATTTGCTGGTATTTTGGAAACTCGTTATTTCTTACAAGATTGGCAACCCATCTCAGTGAGAGTGCTTTCCACAGTCTGTGCCAAGGACTACTTGAAGAGGAAACAAAAAATAGAGACAAAACTGAGAACTTTTTTATTTTATCAAGTTTCAAAGAGCTACTACAAACCATGTTGGATTTAGAGTTCCAAATTCATCTATCTATATAGAAGAGAACAGAGGGAAACCTAAGTATAAAACCTGCTACTGTAGACGAAACTTCAAACTATAAGAACAAAATTTGGTGAGCCAAGTGGGATTTGTGTACTGATCATTACCACCAAGTATCATCAAGTTTGGGTGAAAAAATATTTGCTGGTATTTCGGAAGCTCGTTATTTCTTAGAGCTTTTCAACCCATCTCAATGAATGTACTTTTCCACAGTCTGTGCCTAGGGCTACTTGAAGAGGAAACAAACCATAGAGACAACACTGAGAACTCCTTTATTTTGTCAAGTTTCAAAGAGCTACTACAAACCATGTTGGATTTAGAGTTCCAAATTCATCTATCTATATAGGAGAGAACAGAGGGAAACCTAAATACAAAAACTGCTACTGTAGACGAACGCTTCAAACTAGAAGAACAAAATTTGGTGAGCCATGTGGGATTGTGTACTGATCACTAGCAACAAGTATCATCATGATTTAGTGAAAAAATATTTGCTGGTATTTTAGAAAACTCGTTATTTCATAGAAGCTTGGCAACACCTCTCAATGAAAGTGCTTTTCCACATTCTGTGCCTAGGATTTCTTGAAGAGGAAACAAACCATAGAGACAAAACTGAGAACTCCTTTATTTTGTCAAGTTTCAAAGAGCTACTACAATCCATGTTGGATTTAGAGTTCCAAATTCATCTATCTATATAGGAGAGAACAGAGAGAAACCTAAATATAAAAACAGCTACTGTAGACGAACGCTTCAACCTAGAAGAACAAAATTTGGTGAGCCAAGTGGGATTTGTGTACTGATCATTACCACCAAATATCATCAAGATTGGGTGAAAAAATATTTGCTGGTATATTGGAAACTCGTTATTTCTTACAAGATTGGCAACCCATCTCAGTGAAAGTGCTTTCCACAGTCTGTGCCAAGGACTACTTGAAGAGGAAACAAAAAATAGAGACAAAACTGAGAACTTTTTTATTTTATCAAGTTTCAAAGAGCTACTACAAACCATGTTGGATTTAGAGTTCCAAATTCATCTATCTATATAGAAGAGAACAGAGGGAAACCTAAGTATAAAAACTGCTACTGTAGACGAAACTTCAAACTAGAAGAACAAAATTTGGTGAGCCATGTGGATTTGTGTACTGATCATTACCACCAAGTATCATCAAGTTTGGGTGAAAAAATATTTGCTGGTATTTCGGAAGCTCGTTATTTCTTAGAAGCTTCTCAACCCATCTCAATGAATGTACTTTTCCACAGTCTGTGCCTAGGGCTACTTGAAGAGGAAACAAACCATAGAGACAACACTGAGAACTCCTATTTTGTCAAGTTTCAAAGAGCTACTACAAACCATGTTGGATTTAGAGTTCCAAATTCATCTATCTATATAGGAGAGAACACAGGGAAACCTAAATATAAAAACTGCTACTGTAGACGAACGCTTAAACCTAGAAGAACAAAATTTGGTGAGCCAAGTGGGATTAGTGTACTGATCATTACCACCAAATATCATCAAGATTGGGTGAAAAAATATTTGCTGGTATATTGGAAACTCGTTATTTCTTACAAGATTGGCAACCCATCTCAGTGAAAGTGCTTTCCACAGTCTGTGCCAAGGACTACTTGAAGAGGAAACAAAAAATAGAGACAAAACTGAGAACTTTTTTATTTTATCAAGTTTCAAAGAGCTACTACAAACCATGTTGGATTTAGAGTTCCAAATTCATCTATCTATATAGAAGAGAACAGAGGGAAACCTAAGTATAAAAACTGCTACTGTAGACGAAACTTCAAACTAGAAGAACAAAATTTGGTGAGCCATGTGGGATTTGTGTACTGATCATTACCACCAAGTATCATCAAGTTTGGGTGAAAAAATATTTGCTGGTATTTCGGAAGCTCGTTATTTCTTAGAAGCTTCTCAACCCATCTCAATGAATGTAGTTTTCCACAGTCTGTGCCTAGGGCTACTTGAAGAGGAAACAAACCATAGAGACAACACTGAGAACTCCTATTTTGTCAAGTTTCAAAGAGCTACTACAAACCATGTTGGATTTAGAGTTCCAAATTCATCTATCTATATAGGAGAGAACACAGGGAAACCTAAATATAAAAACTGCTACTGTAGACGAACGCTTAAACCTAGAAGAACAAAATTTGGTGAGCCAAGTGGGATTAGTGTACTGATCATTACCACCAAGTATCATCAAGATTGGGTGAAAATATATTTGCTGGTATTTTGGAAACTCGTTATTTCTTAGAAGCTTGGCAACCCATCTCAATGAAAGTGCTTTTCCACAGTCTGTTCCTAGGGCTACTTGAAGAGGAAACAAACCATAGAGACAAAACTGAGAACTCCTTTTTTTCGTCAAGTTTCAAAGAGCTACTACAATCCAAGATTGATTTACAGTTCCAAATTCATCTATCTATATATTAGAGAACAGAGTTAAACCTAAATATAAAAACTGCTACTGTACATGAAAGCTTCAAACTAGAAGAACAAAATTTGGTGAGCAAAGTGGGATTTGTGTACTGATCATTATCACCAAGTATCATAAAGTTTGGGTGAAAAAATATTTGCTGGTATTTCAGAAACTCGTTATTTCTTAGAAGCTTCTCAAACCATCTCAATGAAAGTACATTTCCACAGTCTGTGTCTAGGGCTACTTGAAGAGGAAACAAACCATAGAGACAAAACTGAGAACTCCGTCATTTTGTCAAGTTTCAAAGGGCTACTACAAACCATGTTGGACATAGAGTTCCAAAATCTTCTATCTATATAGGAGAGAACAGAGGGAAACCTAAATATAAAAACTGCTACTGTAGACGAACGCTTCAACCTAGAAGAACAAAATTTGGTGAGCCAAGTGGGATTTGTGTACTGATCATTACCACCAAGTATCATCAAGATTGGGTGAAAATATATTTGCTGGTATTTTGGAAACTCTTTATTTCTTAGAAGCTTGGCAACCCATCTCAATGAAAGTGCTTGCCCCAGTCTGTGCTAGGGCTACTTGAAGAAGAAACAAACCATAGAGACAAAACTGAGAACTCCTTTATTTTGTCAAGTTTCAAAAAGCTACTACAAACCATGTTGGATTTAGAGTTCCAAATTCATCTATCTATATATGAGAGAACAGAGGGAAACCTAACTATAAAAACTGCTACTGTAGACGAATGCATCAACCTAGAAGAACAAAATTTGGTGAGCCAAGTGTGATTTGTGTACTGATCATTACCACCTAGTATCATCAAGATTGGGTG
>NW_027510409.1:0-34123 GCF_048772815.1 Callospermophilus lateralis
AATTTAAATCAGATATGCTTTTTCACAAAGAAACACTCTCAGCCTTTAATAAATTATTCTATAAAGAAAAAGGGTTTTGCTGTTTTTCTTAGAGCCTCACTAAGTTTCTGAGGCTGGCTGACTTTAATCTAATGTTATAGAAATTTGATATATATATAGTGAATATAGAGGGTAGTGTTCATTTGACTCTTTCTCTTGGGGTTCGTGCCAGAGTTACTTTCTTCTTTTATTTCTACCTTATTTCTGCCTCCAAAGAAACTACCCTTTACCCTCATACTACCATTGATCCACCATTAGACTTTTTAAATCTGAACTCTTGAGCTGATCATTCTTTCCCTCTTTCCTTCAGAGCACTTTTTTTCTCTACCCATACCTGTTCCACCAATACTTTTTTATGAATACTCCCTACTATATACTAAATATCCACCAATTTCACATCCTGTCCCATCCCTGTTCTGATTTTCCATGGATCACTTTCAGATCCCCTCCACCCATATATCAATAGTCCAGAGTAAGGTCAGGCCAGAGTGTTAAATATGCAGGTTTTTCAAGTCATTTACATAACAATAAGCCTATTATTTGGGATGTATTATGTCTTAGGTTAAAAAAGAAAATGTACAGACTTCACTGTTAAACTGAATTGTTTAAAATTCATTAATCTCAATAATTGGAAAAAGAAATTCTATAAAAAGGAGAATAAAGAAAAGAACATAATACATAAAAGTGACAAATTTGAAGACACACCAAGTGAATATATCAAAGAGTGTCATATATTGGTGCTTTCAAAAGACAAATTAATTTGAAATAAATGTTATTAATGTGAGATATAGTAATCATTTATTAATTATATATAATGGTAGTATATATGTATATGTACAAATGCACCTCATATAATTATGAGTATACATTGCAACAAATGAACTCTACAGTATTTTTTTTTAATTTTGCTGAAAACAATATAAATAGCTCTATCTAGGTTTATGTATTACCAAATGTTCAGGATACATTTTGTACTTTCTAAAGTTTACAACTGACCAACAGACCCTTTTTTTTTTTCAATTTTTAAAAGAAGTAGTATTTATTTTCAGGTAGAACATATGCCATCGTTTATCTTTAAATTTTAAATACTTTTAAAATTATATATGACAACAGAATGCATTACACTTTTTATTACACATATAGAGCAAATTTTTTTATTTCTCTGGTTTTATACAAAATATAATTACATGAATTCACTTCCTTGTACATGTACTTTATATAACAAAATACATCATATTCCACCATCATTTCTAACCCTATGATCCCTCCCCTCACCTCCCACCCCCCCCAAAGGTCATTTTGATACATACTGATGTATGCTATAAAGTTATAGAAAAGAGTATATAACTTATAATAATATGAAGAGATAAAGTTTTGTAACTAATACATAGAATAATAATAATAATGAACTTGCCATTTAGACATTAATAAATTATACATTTGGCACTACTGACATCTTTTCCAAAAAAATTGACATCTTTTCCCAAAAAAGGGGGGGTTTATTTGTGGGGAAAATGGTATTCTATGCTTTCTTAATATCAAGAATATATTATTTTCAGAAGTAATATATATTTAAATATAATAGTAAAATAGAACCAGGTCTCATGGCACACACCTCTAATCCCATTGGATTGTGAGGCTAAGGCAAAATAATCCTGAGTTTAAGGCCAGCCTCAGAAACTTAGCAAGGCCCCAAGCAACTATGTGTGACTCAGTCTCTGTGTGCCCCTAATTTAAATTTCCAGTAAGAAACAACAAAAACAAAAAGAATACAAAGTATTGATGAGGACACAAAACAAATTCTCATTCTCATGAACTAAAGATAGAGTAAAAATTGCTGTTATTTCATCATGAAAAAAAAATATATATATATACACACACACACACACACACACACACACACACACATATATGAAATACTCCTCACCAAGCTGCTTAGACCTGTGGAATTTATAGTATGTGTGTACCATTACAGTGTACAAGTATGTGATAGCATAAGACTAGACCTCTACTTGTTAATGCAGTGGAAATCTGGGGCCTAGGAGGAAAGAGGAGGTGATTCAGAAAAATAAAAAAAAATAATACAGTTTGAGAAAAAAAATGGTTTCTGCAGCCCAGAAATATTTTTGGTTTAATTAGAGTACAAAATACCACATAAGTATTATATTGAAGTTACATCTGTTAAATACATCACGTGTATAATGGATTTCAAGGAAAATACGTGGAACTTATCACAAACTAAATAAAAATTTACAAAAGCCCATAAAATAGCATGTGCATAAATAAAACTAATCATTACAAAGACAAATATTTTAACTCAATTTAATATATAATGTTTTACTATCAAAATTTTAGCATGTTTTTCTCTAAATACAAGAAGAGAGCTGGACCTGTCGGTGCACAGTTGTAATCCCAGTACCTTGGTAGGCGAAGACAGGTGTATTGTGAGCTCAAAGCAAGCATCAGCAAAAGTGAGGCCCTAAGCAACTCAGTGAGACACCGTCTCTAAATGTCATACAAAATAGGCTTGGGGATGTGGAAAAATTCCCCTGAGTTTAATTCCAAGTACCAAATTAAAGAAAAGAAGGGACCAAAAAAAAAATAAATTTATCGTAGAAATAAAATATATGTAATATACCCCAAAACCTTTTTAAAAAACCAATTAATATAGTTATTGTACTGAGACATACTTAATGTATATTATGAAACTATATTGCAATAATACAGACCAATAAATCATAATATTAATCAAATCTAAAACCATATGTAGATCAATAGTATTGTTAGGAGGAATAGAAAGGTGTATGTAAAACTAACCATATGAAAACTAACATTAAACATTAATGAATGAATCTATCCAACCTAAAGTTAGAAATGGGACATAGTGGCAAAGTTCACTGTTAGAGTGTGTGTGCAGAATGTGCAAGATAGTCAGTTCCAATCTTAGCAACACTATAAAAAGCAAATATTAAGAGGGAATGATGTTGAAAATAAAGCAGAATATTAAATGAGACACTCTCCCTCCATCTATAGTTACATTAAAGGAAAAAAAACTACTGTGAGTGTCTCTTTGGCAAAATCATGAGTGAGTAGAGAGATTTAGATACACTAGATATTAGTCCAGTCTTAAAAAATGTACCACATTTGGGACAAAATCCCCAAATACCATCATCAGCTCTAGTGAACAGAAATGTGAGAGAGGGGCTGAGGATGTAGCTCAGTTTTCAGAGGGCTTGCCTTGAATGCACAAGGCCCTGGGTTTAATCTCTAGCAACCCCCCTACCAAAAAAAAAAAGAAAAGAAAAAGAAAGAAGGAAATATGAAAGAAATGATACAAAAAATGGTGATATCTAGGAGCCATAAACGCCTTCACAAGTGTTTCATCAGCTGTGACCTAGACACAAAAATACCCAAATATCAAAGCTGTCAATTTATCTCAAAACAACATCTGCCAGCATATTTTCCCAATTACTGTTGCTGACAGATGAAGTTCACTCTAGCTTTAATTGTAGGTGAAATAAGGAGGAATCCAGTAAACTACTCTTAGCTTGAGTGAGATTTTAGCACTTCCTGAATCCTGCCCCAACCCTGATACACTAGTAATAAGGCCAGAACTACCAATTCCTCCTAGAAAAAGTTTTTGGGTTTTTTTGGTGGGTGTGTGTATGTGTGTATTGAATGTTTCAAATTTAACATATTTTGTTTATGTTACTATGTCCCTGATACACTAGTAATAATGCCAGAACTAACAATTTCTCCTAGAATGTTTTTTTGTGTGTGTTTGGATGTCTGTGTGTGTGGATGTGTGTACTGAATGTCTCAACTGTAACATATTTTATTTATGTTACTATGTCCTGAAGTACCAATCTCCAGAACAAAAGGTGACTGAGCTTATGTAAATCTCTGTAGATTTCAAACAAATGAATTTACATTCTTTTCCCAGCACTTTTATGGAATATGATACCAAATAGTAGTTCAGAAAGGAGTTTAAAAAACAATGATTCCTGTTTATTCCAATAAATCTTTACATAATAGTTCTAAATTGGCTACTTCATATAAACTTTCCACAGGGATAAAATGCATCAGTCAAAGAGATTTTCTGTAGCCTGGGCAGTGGTTGTTGAAAAGGTTATTGTAATAATCTGAAGGAGGTAGGTGTGGTGGCAAATATACTAGAGGCTAGACAGGCGAGTCAGGAGGATTGTGATTTGAAAGACAGCCTTAACAACATAGCAAGGCTATAAGCAACTTAGTGAGATATTAGTGATATATCACCTGTCTCAAAAAGAAAAAGAAGGACTGGGGACATAACTCAGTGGAAAGCACCCCCCGAGCACCAAAGCACATCAAACCAAACAAATATCTGAAAGACAGTAGGGACTCCAGAGTATATGTGTGTATGTATAGATAAAAATTTTGGTTAAAATATAAAGTTAATAAAGATAGTTTTGAAAAAACTAACATGGTTGTTTTTTTAAAGAGAGAGAGAGAGAGAGAGAGAGAGAGAGAGAGAGAGAGAGAGGGAGAGAAAGAGAGAGAATTTTAATATTTATTTATTCATTTTAGTTTTCAGAAGACACAACATCTTTGTTTGTATTTGGTGCTGGAGATCGAACCCAGCACCACACGCATGCCAGGCAAGCACACTACAGCTTGAGCCACATTCCCAGGTCCTAGCATGGTTCTTAAGAGCTCAAAATAAAAATGCCACATAATCCACTAATAATAATTTTTTTGAAGCAGGGTGTTATTGTGAATATATGTACTCTCAGTAGCTCGGGAGGATGAAACAGGAGGAGCTTAAATGCAAGACCAGCCTCAGAAACATGGCAATAGCTTAAGTGACTCAGTGATATCCTGTATTATTTAAAAAATAGGGATGTAATGATAGACCCAACCTGATCTTTTCTTAAAATTGGGAGCCATCTCGCCATAAATCCATGAAAAGATAATTTAGGCTTTTCTATAAATTACTGCAAATTCTGAATCTGCTTGGAATGCCTGCCCGTGCCTTGAACCCACCCATGCCTGGCTCTCAGACAAGAGAGCAGCCCTATCTAAAACTTTAATGACACCTCATAAATATTGGCCTTCCCTGGCCAGACAATGACCCTCTCAGAGGCTCAAATGGTCCTAATAAATTCTTATGTTGTGTCCAGCAATAAATGTAAACTACCATTAGTGTGATGCTTGTCAGAGTTCTGTTATCTGTAACCCCCCTTTGTGTAACTTTCTGGCCTATAAAGCTGGGCTGCAGAAAAGCTGGGGTTTCTGTCTTGTTCCCACGGTTTTGGGAGGGAGAGGCAGCCAAGCCGGTCAAAATAATAAGCTTGCTTTAATTTGATTTTAATTGGAGTCAGTAGTCTTTTCTTGTGTCCTGGTCTAACATTTTGGAGGCCCCAGCGAAAAGACCCTGCCAGACCAGATCACAAGACCAGACTGCTGGAAATTCTGAAGCCAGCATTCGCTCCAGGGCTATGGGCTGGAGAGCCACTCTAGGGGGTGCACACCTTGAGATGTTCCAAGGCCTTGGAGTGAGCCTCAGTCTCTGGAGCACTGCAGTGAACTGCCACACTAAAAATATTAGCAAGCACCTGGTGGAGGAGGCCTCCATAGGTAAATGGTGCCATTATAACATCTATTATCCAGTTAAGGGAGATCTCTTCTGAAGACCGAGAGGTGGCCTGAAAAGGCTCACATATACTCCTCTCCGGAACAGTAATGAGAAATTGTTCTGTCCTCTGTTCTGTTCTGTAGGGAATTCCTCTGGAAGGATAGAGAGGTGCCGACGGGCATGCACGCGCTCCTACCCTGGAGCTTTAGCAAGACGATGCATTGCTCCTCTGTTTTTCTGTTTCGGCACTGGGTTTCTGTTTTCTTGTGTTTTGTTCTGTGTTCTATATGTTTTTTGTTTGTTTGTTTTTGTGCCTTTTGTTGTGTGATTTCTCTGTTAAAAACTTAAGGATATTGGATGTGAAAATGGGTAATAAAGCAAGTAAGTCTGAAACCCCTTTGGACTGTGTTTTAAGGAACTGTGATGAACTTTATCCCCCTTTGTTAAGCAGGATGATTGAACCCCTAGCTGGCTGCTGGAGCACACCCACTGCAGAGGGCAATGCCTGCTGGGGATCTAAGAACTGAGTATCTCCTAGGTTAACAAGTGAACCTCCTTTAAAACCCCTTGTCCCTCCAAATCAAGAGAGTCACAACCTTTGGGCAGAGTCCCTGTGTTTCTTCTTTGTTAGAAAAGCAATAAACCTCCCTTTTTCTTTTTCTCAAAACCCTGTTCTCATTATTAAATTGCCATTAATTGGCTTCAAGGTCAGGAACCAAACTTTCAGTTACAAATGTTGATACCTCACCCCCCTGAAAATTTTTCAGAGCTGACTACTGAAGTGTTAGGAGATGGAGCATGCCTGGGGTAGAATGGAACCAGAGGAGCTAATCCTGTAAGTAAAAGCAGGGACTGAGGGACACCCAGCAGCTGCTGAAGCCCTGTTTCTTTGGGGAATTCCCTCCTTTTTTTCCTTGCACTGTAAGGATTATGCCACCTCTGTCTTCTTAAAAAAATAAAAAAGAAAAAGGGGACACTAAATGCAGTAAAGTCGCCATGGAGACCCTTGATTTTACATTTCTGGTTGCCCCTCTGTGAAAACATCTGGTCTCCTTGTGGGGGCATCTATAGTGCCACTGGTGAAGGAGATTTTTTTCTTATCTCCTCTGTTTTAAAGGTTTCTGTTTGTCAGCCACAGTCTGGAGCTCCTTTCTGTCTGTCTGACCTGTGTCTTTGTTTCTGGCCCTTTAAGACATGTGCAATAGTGTATTGATATCATAAATTGTTTCTTGGGAATGATCTTTGCTGAATGTGTGTCTAAAAGATGATGTTTAATTGTAACAATCTGGTATCTGAATGGGTTTTTGAAGCATTGCACAATCTTGCAGTTAAAAGTTGGGATTAGCTAATTGTTTAGTTTATGATTTCAGATAATTTATGCTAGAGAACTTAAATACTTAGAATGGAAAACTAAATAACTCTACTTCCAAGTTGGCAAGTTACTTCCAATCATTCAGTTTTTTCCACCAATTTTGAATTGAATAGCCTGGGAAAATGTCACTGTGTACCAGTGCATTAATTTGGAAAAGGATAGTAAATCATAGTATGGAATCTGTTGACAAAACGAGATGTAAAGATATAAAATTTTGTGAATTGTATCTTAAACCTGTATCATTATTTTCAACATCCGAACCTGAAAATTATGACTTATGGTTAAAATGCCTTAGGCCTGAGGTGTCTGCTCAGAATAGCAGTTTTTCTTTCCAGACCTCAGCCAGGACTTATGTTGAAATGCAAATGAAAGAAGCCTGCAAACTCAGTATGAGACTGATCTGAGGCCTTAACAAAAAAGGTAAATTGTATGGTATTTACTAAATACTGGCCAGTCATTTTTTCTAGGATTCTTTTTTTTTTCTTCTTAGATTCTGTATTTTTTGAGCTCATGATTTTGATCCTACAGACATAGGTTAATGTTTTTCTGATCAGTTCTATCTTTGACCAACTGTGGAGTTTTTGAAATGTTGCAATGGAGATTTCACCTGTGAAAAGCTACAAGGCCTTTACTATTTTTATGTGTGCACACTTGTGTTAAGTGTTGTATGTCTATATATATACATATGTCTGTATATCATATATATGATATACAAATTAACATATATAAGAAGCGCTCATAAAAACAAAGTTTAAAAAGTGGATCCAAAGATTTAAATCCTGTGATTTAAATGGTTCAATTTAAATTGAATAAACAGATAAAATAAATGTCTTTAAATTTAAGCTTACATGTTTTTCTAGGTATTCAAAAAACTCATAAAATATTAATGTCTATAAAATGTCTAATATGCCTTGGTTCTAGGATTTTTCCTTCAACAACAACAACAAAAAATGGCTAGCACTGTTCAACTCACTTGTCTAATATTTTGGTAAAATAAGTAAAGTAAATTTCATATGGGTTTACTCATTCAAAAGTACTTTTTCTACATATCTGATTAATTTACTATAGTCTGTATGAGTTTGTTTTTACAATCAGTCATGTGTTAAAGAGACAAAAATTTCTTAAAACATAAGTTTACCCATTACATTGTGTTTATTAAGTTTTTTTTTTATTTTCTAAAGCAAGCAACCATAAAAATTAAACAACTGGTTAAATAAAAACTGTTATTTTAGAGCATTGTACTGTCATTTTTTAAAAGCTAAACTTGGTTAATATAAAAACATCAAAGTAATTGTGATGCTATTAATGTGCTCATATCTTCCAGGTATACAAGTCTGTAAGGGAGAAACTTTAAAAGAGCATATATCAAGCTAGTGTTCTGAAGTTGTATGGTAAAAAAAAATATATATTGGGGATTTATTTACTTGTTTTCAACAAGATATGTAAAGTTTTATGTTACTTTTTACATTGGGGAACAATTTACATGTATTTTTAGGTTAGTGAGAGCCTAAACTATGTAAAGGTTAAAAACTTTTTTAACCTTTCTTTAAGCCTTTCTTTAATTCATGTTTTAAATGTGATATCATATGGTGTTAGCTAATGTTCATGTGACCTCAAAGAATTTATGTAAGCTTTGTAAAGTGATATTTAAAAAGCAAATATCAGCTTTAGAACTGGAACACTTACGATTTATAAAGAGCCGGGCCTTACCTGAGTTAAGGTTCTGTGTTCCATCTTACTATATGTGAGAATGACTACAAAAGCAGTAGGCCAGATTTTAGTTCCTTTAAAGTTATGTTCAAAAGTTTTTTTTTATCTGTCAAGACTACTAGGATCTCAAACAGGGGATATAATGTATACCTCAGCCAAAATTCAGGGTAGCTATTAAATGAACTAAATATTTTCACTCTTGTTAATTTTATATTGTAATTTCCTTATAAGTGATCTAAAGATTCCCTGTTAGTATTTTACAGAAATTTTGCATTAAGAACACAACATGGATTAATTTAAGATAATAAGCCATCACCTAAAAGACAGATAGGATAATACAGATGCCATTTAATAAAAAAGATAAATAATTGTAAAGTTATACACATTAAAGCCCAGTACTCTTAAAATAAGGGTGTTAAGATTTATTTGTTGGATGTTTAAGATTAAGTTTTAAAATGTTGAAGCCTTGTGAGGGAATTTCTGTACACTGACATGCTCCAGTTGCTGCAACATTTATTCAGTACTCATGGTCTTTTTTTCTCTCATCGAAGCACCCATTCCCAGATGACTTTACAACCTGTTCTTCCCCAACCAGACTTCAAACCGAACTGACTTCTAAAAGGAAACTCATGTCCCTCATGGCGTGTCTCCTCACATCACCCCCTCTCAGCTCAGAAGAAGCCAAGACAAGTGATGCCCCTTTCTTACAACAATGGAGCCAACAATAAATAGACTGTCAATATAAGTAATTAATTGAGTCAGATCAAATCAGGGAGACCAGTTTTGGGTGAGTTCAAAAAATGTTGGAGACTGTTACCTGAGGAATTAAAATTCTCTCAGTGCTCTTTCCCTACCTTATCAAATATTTGAAGAAATACATAAAAAGGTGGGGGAGTGATAGACCCAACCTGATTTTTTCTTAAAATTGGGAGCCATCTCGCCACAAAGCCATGAAAAGATAATTTCAGCTTTACAATAAATTACTGCAAATTCTGAACCTGCTTGGAATGCCTGCCTGTGCCTTGAACTCACCCATGCCTGGCTCTCTGACCAGATTGCAGCCCTCTCCGAAACTTTATTGATGCCTCACAAATCCTGGCCTTCCCTGGCCAGATAACGACCTCCTCTGAGGCTCTAATGACCTTCCTAAATTTTGATGTTGGGGTCACCAATAATGTAAACTACCATTAGTGTTATGCTCCTCAGAGTTTTGTTATCTGTAACCTCCCTTTTTGTAACTTTCTGGGCTATGATGCTGGGATGCAGGAAAGCTTCGGGTCTGTCTTGTTCCTGCAGTTTTGGGTGGGAGAGGCAGCCCGGCTGGTTGAAATAATAAGCTTGATTTAATTTGATTTTAATTGGAGTAAGTGGTCTTTTCTTGTGTCCTGGTCTAACACCACCAGACACTGAAAACAATTATGATGAGTTCCTGGCCACAAATTTCAGTTCCTGACATTGCCAGTCTCAGTGGCTTCAAACAGCCTTCCTACCCAGTCTCAAAATAAGAACACACACTTGCCATTTCCTGGCTTTCAGTATGCTTAGTGTCCCTGCTGTAGTTTTTTCAGCTCCTGTGTAGCACAGAAGCCTGTAGCTCCAGATCTACAACAGAAAACATAGAAATGGATTCAAAGAATGCCAGGCTCCAGAAACACAAGGACAGGAGAATGTGAAAGCCCACCCATCATCACTGGCTCTGTGTTGATTGGACTGTTCTCACCTAAGAGAGAGATTGGAAAGGGCTTCAGGCACTTCCTCCAAACTGAGGCTAGTAGGTTTACTGTTTGAGTGACAGTAAGTTGCATTCAGACCAGAAACAAAGTCACAAAGACTGGTTCTTGGTTGCTTTTTTTGTTGATAAAGGACTCGGGATCAACCATGTGCTGTGATGCATGACTGTAATCCCAGCAGCTTCACAGGCTGAGGAAGGAGGATTGTGAATTCAAAGCCAGCCTAAGCAATAATAAAACATTAAGAAACTCAGTGAGACACTGTCTCTAAATATAATACAAATAGGGCTGGGGATGTGGCTCAGTGGTCATGTGCCCCTGAGTTCAATTCCCAGTAGGAAAAAAAAAACAATGGGGGATCAGATCAAGAGGTACTCACTACAGAGCCCCATGACAACAGATGAATGCATTCATGGGTGGATAGACACAGAGATAGAGTGTTGGGACAGGGTCTCATATTCTCCTGTGATGGCTTTATTTTTTTAATTTGCTGTGAATTGCACTAAATGCTCAGGACCAAATTATTTCATGGCAGAGATTCCTCCAAATACATGGATCCAGCACTGAGAGAAGTACATTTGTCATGTATATAAGGATAAATCAATTCATGAATACATATGTGTATATTTTATAAAAAAAAATTACAATTACTTTAAATTTTCTTTAATATTTATGTTCTCTGGTCTTATGAGAAAACAGCTTGAGATTTCAACTCATTATTAATTCCCTGAGGCAGTAATATCCCCACTCCTTTATACATTAGGAGACACAGTAAAATGCTAAAGTTTCTAGTATTAACATTAATAAATAAAAAGAGGTGGAGTGGGCCAGGTCTCTAGATCTGTCAGTATCCCAGACCCTAGAGTATAAGTAACTAAATAATAATTATGATTGGAGACTAATCATAGGATTTTGTCTTTTTTTTTTCTTTTGGTATGGGGTACTATGAGAATATTAGCACAAATCACAGGCATTTATGTCTCTCTCTCTGTGTATATTTATCTATATATATTATTTTCATAACTTAATACATCCCATCAACAGAGTCAACTTTAGATTTAAATGAAAAAAAAAGTAAATCACTATTGCCAAGGTCAAGCCCCAGTATGGATCAAGGGATCCTGAGGGACGAGTGGTGTCTGGTGCTGAAGGATAAGTAGTGTCCATGAAAGAAAAGGAGACAGGATGATGGTTTCAAGTTATGAGCAGCCTTCAGAAGGATCTGCTGCCCTAGAGGGCCTTTATTATTTTTTTGTTTGTTTGTTTTACAGGTTTTTTTACCTTTTGGTAGTTAATGGATAGCATCAACACTTCTTTGGTTTACATAACTTTCAAGAGTTACAATCTTGTCAAACATATGTTAATTATCAAAGATATTAAGCACATTATATAAAATTTTTCCTGTAACTTTGCCAATCATGATTAGTCTTTTACATTTTCACCTCAGTCTCTAGGGGCTCGAATACAAAACTTGACTACCTGTCTCTTGACCTATTATTATCTTTTAACTTTAAATCATACCTATAATTATTCCATTGACCTTTAAATTTAAAATATACTTATAATTATTGGTAAGCTTTCTTACTCCTAAAGTTCCCATAAATAACACTAAAACAGTGAAAGCCTATTTTTTAGAAGCCTACTACTCTGAACTGTCTCAAAAATATATCTATATTAAATTTACATTATTTTGTTTTTAATTTCCAACTAATTTCTTTGTTCATATGACCTATTTAACCACTTTCTTAAAAGAGTTTCTTTGATCATTGTACAAAGTATACCAATCCTCATGTCTTTGTGATCTTTAATTAAAAGGCAGGCTCTGCAGCTCAAACCATTTGTCATTTTTATTAACTATTTTTTTCCTATTTTCTTTTTTTTTAATTTATTTTTTTAGTTTTCAGTGGACACAACATCTTTATTTGTATGTGGTGCTGTGAATCGAACCCAGGCCGTACGCATGCCAGGTGAGCGCGCTACCACTTGAACCACATCTCCAGCCCTTGTTTCCTATTTTCATCATGAATTCCTGTGTAAAGTAAGAGAGTATATTAGTTGGAGGCATATATGTCACAAAAGTGTGAGTTTAGGATTGGGGGCTTAGAGTAAATTGTTAATTTTTTCTCAGGAAACTTGATTTGAAATCTTTTCCCCATAAACTTCTTGAGAAATAAAACTATTTTGTGTCCTCAGAGATATTGAAACACATCTCAGGGCATGTCTTAATTGTACCCTTAGTCTTATTCTGGGAGTTATCCTGCAATCTGAAGTAACACATTCTTTTATTATTGATTGATGTATAACCTTTTATTTATATCATGAGTATCATAAACAAAGCACTTAACATTCCTTATGGTTCCAGATTCCATATGGTTCTGCTCTGCCCCAGCATCCTGCAGTGTGACTGTGTCAGTGGGTTCAGGAACACTTCACCACACACACTATCTATAAGTCACCATATGACTTCATATGACTTCTGTGAACCTTGTGATTGAATCTTGGCACCCAGTCTATAGTATTGGAATAGTTATGTATCACTGGATATTAAGTCATTGTATAACTTATCGGCACATTTGAACCCTGAGCCAAATCCCCATCCCTATTTTATATTTTATTTAAAGAAAGAGTCTCACTAAGTTTCTTAGCACCTGATGTTCACTGAAGCTGGAATTGAACTCATGATCCTCCTGCTTCAGGCTGAGAAAATACTGGGATTGATTTCAGTGTGCACCACTGCACTCGGTTCAGTTCACATATTTAATGCCAGCATTCCCTCTCTGCATTGTCAACTATTTTATTTTTTCTATTCAACATTCCAAATGAATGCAGTATTTTTAATTTTTTTGAAAAGAACTTCATTGCAGTTTAAAGATTTTGCTTTCTCTTTGTGAGCATTTTACATGAGAGAAAAGAAGACAAGTAACTTGAAAATTTAAAAAATAAAAACAATGTCTGTCTCCTCCCTCTGTCTTCCCAGGCACATTCACCTTATCAAAACGTCTGATTTAAAATTTTTCTTTTATTACGTTCCTGTGTGATGCATCCTCATTCTAACCTTCCATATTGTGTTAAATGGGGGTTTCATAACTGCCTGATAAAATTGTGAAGAGCTATCATATCTAAAGTCTGTTGAAGTTTCTAGTGAATATCCTTCTTTTTTTTTCTTCCAGAGAGCAGTATAAAGTACGAAGTTAAGGCACTTAAGAAAGTCTCCGAGAGCCCTTCAGATGTCAATGATCTTTTAGTTATACAGGGCTGGGACCCTCTGGGAAACTGAGGTACTTTGAAGACCATGCCCCTTAAAATGCAGTTTTTTTTTCCAATTAAGACATAAAGTTCTCAAACTTATCGATCAGAGTAGCAACCAATTAGTTTATTAGAAGTGAAGTGAAAGAGGAAAAAGACGACACTCTGAAGAGAGAGAATTTTCTGTCTGAAAAGAGAACATGTCTCTCTTGCAGGCTCTCTTGTATTCCAGTTTTCTTGGAGATCTAAACAGAGATTCCAAAGGGTCCTTCCCAGGTACAGTTCTTGATTTTGTACTGATAGTTAGAATAACATAAAACTCTCAAGTATTCACTGTCATGACAACTTTAGGTTAATTAGATTCATGCTCACCATTTCTAAATTAACTCATAAGCAAAATTGTTGCAGATTTTTTGGTTATTAAGAATTACCCTTGTTTCTCTGATTTTCAGAATCTGGTCTTTAGCACTTTCACAAAATTCTCCTGTTTAGAGTAACATAGGTTGCTCTTATAAACATTATTTTGAAACTGCATTTCTCCTGCAGATAACAATTTGTTAAGGAATGTGACATATCCTGTCCAGCTAAGCCAGAAAGGATGCAAGTAAATTGCTTCATAGAAAATAAAGAATGGGGTCAGTATGTTGGTCCTATTCATTTCTTTCTTTATTTGTTTGTTTGATTATGGTATTGTGTGTTGAATCCAGAGCTAGCCTACCACTGAGCTACATCGCCAGACCTATATTTATATTTTATTTAGAGACAAGGTCTCACTGATTTTGTTAGTGTCTCTTGGAGAAGTTACTAAGACTCGCTCTAAGTTCATAATTTTCCTGCCTCACCCTCCCAAACTACTAAAAATACAGGCATGTGGCACCATTACCAACCTAACATTTATCTAAAAAAAGTACTTCATTTTTTTTACCAGGTTCTGTAAATAATGCTATAATGAAAATAGACATGCAGTGGTTCTATGATGTAATAACTCCAGTATTTTTTTTTTTTAGATTCATACCCAGAATAACATCTAGTGGAACATAAGCCGTTTTTATTTTAACTTTCTGAAGAACCTTAATACCATTTTCAAAAATAGCTTTATTCAATTGATATTCTCACCAATATTTTTTTCAACTGAGTCTTTTTATATGATGCTTGCATGCTCTGGAGTACCTATTATCTTTCAGATTTTTATATTTTAGTTCTTAATATTTTATTTACGTTTTGTTAGTCATAGATAGACAAATTACTTTTATTTTATTTATTCATTTTTATGTGGTACTGATTCTTAAATATAGTGAAACTGATGTGCTGTGCAAGCACTCTGCAACTAAGCCAGAACTCTATCCTCAGTCTTTGAGATTTTAAGCATAGGCATTCTGACAACACTGCACAAAGTGCAGGATATTTTTTAGTTACTGATACTTTAAATTACTGATGCAAGTGTGTTATATTCCAGGATTTCAAGTAGCCAGAGGAAGAGTGTCCTGTAAATATTTTCTGTGATGAAATGAAACAAGAATCTGCGATTTGTAAACTTTGTTAATACTACTGCTGAAAATTTTTGTCTTTGGAAGTGTTACAAACAATGCAAATCCAATGGCTTGAAATACATCAAGATTTGCCCATGCTCGTCTCTATTGCTTTTAGCAATTGAAAGTTTAAGATACACTCCCTTGAACAGAAGTTGCTAATGTTAGACATTCAGTGCATGGAGAAACTTATTCTGAAAACCTACTGTTAGGCCTGGAATTATTAGTGGTGTAAACAAGGGTAGGTCAGGTCTCAGAAAGTGCTCAAATTTTACTGAGTCTTTCAGGAGATTGATTAATTTTCCCCTTTTGTACCCTTTATTGAATCAAGAGTGAAGTAATTCTTCCAACAAGAGAAGTTAGTAAAACCACTGGTAAATCTCTTTTTGGGAAAAACTGACACCTTTGAGATGTAATTTTTCTGCCCTGACTTCAGGTTGTGAAACAAATCAAAAGACTTACTTGGTCATAGAAGAAAACCACTTTGTAATTTTCACATTTACATTTCACTCCTTCTTTAACCAGTGGATAAGTTAAGATAAAAATTACAGAAAATTTTAAAGTCAGTTTATATATTATCTCAATCTCCCCTTATTTAAGGTGCCTTCAAACTTTTAGGAATATTTCTCAAATATGTGGCACTTCAGTAAACAACTCAAATGCCCACGTGTACCCTAGCTTTTTCTACTCATTTGATTTTAGATATTCTTTCACTTGTCCAATGTATGTAAATCTTATAACTCATTTATGACTTTGTCAAAGTAACACACATAACATGAGTAAATGTGTATTAATATATTAGTAAAGAAAGGGTGGGTTAAAAGCCTTCTATTTTGCTCTATTTCTGTTTTAGTCCAGCTGTGACGTGTTCCCCAAAAGCTCATATGTGAAACAATGCAGGAAGGTTTGGAGGAGAAATGATTGAGTCATAGCTTTAAAGTCCTCAGTGAATTAATCCCTGAATGAATTAACTATGTGGTAACTGAATTGATAGTGTGTGGCTGAAAAAAGTGAGAATTGGGGATAGAGCTTTGGAATCTAAATTTGTATATTCTCCCAAAAATGAATCTGTCTCTTTACTGTTATCACTATGTCAGTTGATTCCCTCTACCACACCCTTTTGCCATAATGTTCTGCCTCACCTTGAGCCCTGAGAAATGGAGCAGTATTCTATAGGCTAATACTTTTGAAACCCTAAGCCTGTAAATAAACTTTTATTCCCCTACAATTTCTCTGTTCAATTTTTTAGTCACATTGTTGAAAAAGGCAGCTAAAACAACTTCTAACTTGATCTCTCCTTAATATCTGCTCTTTGTGATGATTTTGAACCCAGTACCTTACATATTCTGCAAACAAACGCTCAGGAAAATGTGACCCATCTAACTTTAGATTGTATTGTATTATCCATTTACTTCTAGCCTTATTTTTGATGCGGATAGGCTTAGACCATTTTATTTATCTCAAAAATACAAGAAATTACATGCATATGGATTCATCTTTGTGTTTGGTTCATACTATGACTCCTTGGATTTCAGTATTGTATTATACATTCATTATATACATCAGTTTCTCTTAATGATACTAATAGTTCATTTGATTCTCTGAAGCATAGGTTTTGGAGGTATTTCATAAATACTTTTCATTCCATGTAATTTTTTTTCAGTCTCTTTCTTTTAATAGAGAAGCATGCTGAAATTTCTTTGTTAATGTTTTTTTCTTAGTTGTAATCATAATAACTTTATTTTATCTATTTACTTTTAGGTGATGCTGATGATTGAACCCAGTGCCTCACATGTGCTAGGTAAGCACTCTACCATAACCCCAGTCCTACATGCTAAAATATTGATGAAAATGTTATAGATTTCATTCAAGGAAAATTGTTTTCTTTGTAGTGATGTATAGTATCTAAACATGTGTGTAATTGGTTTTTTTAATGTCCTAATTCAAGTTTTATTTACCAGTAAATTCTACATATTTCCCTTTAAAATGTATATGCAATGTATGAAGTAGTATCAAAATGTTACCTTTATATAATACTGATGTGGTGTTTTTTACTGTTTGTTAGGCTGAATGTAGTGTGGCAAAAAATGTGTCTTGACAGTAGAAACCACTTTACTCACACTTTATTATTTTTACGTTTCTTATGTGCACATTATATTTTCTTTCACCTTACAGATTTCAACTGTATGGACCATGCAGCTCTTATTTTATATATTATTATGGTTTTTAAGAGCAGTCATATTTATAAGTTAATGTTACTGGTGGGGAAGTGTCATGTCCTTCAATAGGCACACATTTTTTTACACAAAGATAGCCACTTATAATTAATCTGTAGTTCATGAGAACTTTTCCCTCCACATCTTCATGAATACTGTTTAATTTTATGTATTTGGTTATATTTTATTTTTTATGAGTACTGAACCCTTAGATATCACCTGTATAAAGAGAATATTCAAGTTATTTGACTGTTCTTCTCATGATGTCCTTGTCTTTTTCTTCCTGAATGTATTTATTCATGCATCAGGCAATTTATCTTACCTGTTACTTTGTACCATTTAATGGTATAACGTCATTTATTGATTATTTTAATGCCCAATTTATTAATTTGTTTAACATTTTGTTTTGTGCAACTTTGAACAGAAATAAGTTTCCCATTGCTGTGTGCTTCTTATGACTAAAATCAAGGGTGCCTTTCCATTCAAAACTAGACTCTAGTCTTAATATTATATGAGACAGAGTCTCAATAAGTTATTAATCATCTCTGTGAAATTTCTTTTATTATTATTATTATTGTTGTTATTATTTATATGAGGCAGTGGAATGCATTATAATTTTTATTACACATGTAGGGCACATGCTCTATGTTTCTTGCTGTATACAAAATATATTCACATCAATATGTGTCTTCATAAATGTACTTTAGAGAATGGTTTTTATCAGATTCCACCATAATTGCAAACCCTCTGACACCTCTCTTCTCCCCTACCCTGCTACCCTATCTAAAGTTTGTCTATCCCTCTCATGTCCCTCCCTATACGACTATGAATCAGTCTCTTTGTATTAAAGAAAACATTCAGCATTTGTTTTGGGGGGATTGGTTTTGTCATAACTTCTTAAGCAGTTGATACTATGAGCAATACCAACACATTCACAATAAAACTTACTTTTTCTTATAGTAACTATTGAATGTTTTATAAGTACATATTGACTGTCATTGAAAGACTTATTATGTTGCACTCAGCAAGATTAAAATCACTTTGTGTGTGTGTGTGTGTGTGTGTGTGTGTGACACAGATACCCCATAGATATGAAACTTTATTTAGAAAGGATGGCAATTTTCTACTAATCAGCAGTGGAAACTTTTATTTTTCATTGTCTAATTGTAAAGATTTTTTTTAAAGATTCTGTTTTACGGATAGGATTATGGCTCAATAGTAGGGTGCTCAGTTAGTACATGAGAGGCATTGGGTTTGATCCTCAGCACCACATTAAAATAAAATAATAATAATAAAAAAATGATATTGTGTCCACTAACAACTAAAAAAATTTAAAATTCTCTTTTTGGTACACTGATCTCTCTAAGTTTATAACATACAATAATGTGTTGCATAGTGATCTTTTAGTCAGTGATGGAATTTATATACAACAACAGCTACAATATATAGCCTAAGATTGTAGTAGTATACAATCTAAATGTCAGTATACAGTATGATATTTCCAACAATGGAAAAGTCATTTGGAGTGCATTTCTTAGAGTGTATGCCTGTCTTTTAATGAGGCATTTTTATACACATACTATACATTACAAGAACTGATATAATTTTTGTATGACTGTTATATCTCAGATTTACCAAAGCATGCATGAAATTTTATTTGTCTATCAACGATCAAGAATTTGACACCACTGACACAATAATGGCCATTACTGGATATTAGTTTATTTTGAATATTATACTATTGTTGTTGTTGTTGTTATTATTATTATTATTATTATATGGTATTGAACTCAAGGGCACTGAACTCCTGAGCAACATTGCAGCCTTCATTGCATTTTATTTAGATATAGGATTTCAGTGAGTTGCTTAGCGCCTCCCTTTTGCTGAGGCTGAGTTTCAAATTATGATTCTTCTGCCTCTCCTACCTTGTTAGTTTCACAAGATTCTTACCTGCTTTTTTCTTTGACATCACATGCCTGCTATCCTCTCATGCTGTTCATTGCTGGACTCAGCAGTTTTAGATATTCTCCTTTTCACGTTTTGACACCATTGTTGGCAGATCCAAGATCTTTAATTAGATAGTCCTTAATACACAGTTTCTCATTTTGACTCCTTGGTGTTCATGCTCAAGAAGAACTTGAAAAGTGTTCAACAGATATCTATAAATGGTATAAAATGTGAAGAAAAAAATATCTATAAAAAAAATTAAAACATACTGACATTTATCTTTGGATAAATAATAAATTGTGAATTAAGGTAGCACCAGCACTATCTTATGGAGAAAAGTAAGCATATTTCAAGAAAGATAAGAAAATAATAATGAGAGAAACAATAGAATAAAAATACATTTTTACTTTGAGAAATTGTTTTTTGAGAACTTTCCAGCTAAATCTAGCACATAATTTTATAGGGGTAAGAGACACCCATGAAATTGATGCCTCACAAGTATCTAAACAACCTCATGGTAAGGAAACCTTTGACAGTAATACCTATAAAGCATGAGAATGAATCAAAGAAGGGTGATGAATACTCCTCTGTAAAAGTGCTTATAAAACATAATTTTTCATTGAATCCTAATGTAAAAGATTATTTGTTTGCATAGAGACTAGATAGTACTTTTTTCAGATGTACAAAAAGGGTAAGATGCTGATTAAACTCACATCTTCTAGCTAGAATCATATGGAAGAGAACATAATTAATTTATGGAAAGAATGTTGTTTTATTTTTGGTCCTATTATTTATTTGTATTTGAACTTAATCTTCCACTAATGTGATATGCAACTCAAAATAATACAGTTATTTCTCTGAGTCCCTCATTTATTGACTACAGAATGACAAAATTTAGATTTTGCCATTTCTTATATTCTTTATACCAGAAATCAGAGGGCTAAAGGTTACTTTAACTATACTTGGAGTTGGGGTTTTGCCTCAGAGAAAGAGCACTCACCTAGCATGTATGAGGAATGCAGTTTAATGTTCAGCTCCATACAAAAATCAATAAATAAAAAAATAAATGTATTTTGTCCACCTACAACTAAATAATAAATGTTAAAAATTACTGACTGATCTTTACTCAGACAATAATATTTTAACTTTATGTCTTTTATAAACAGTTCCATGAAGGGGCTGGGGTTGTGGGTTAGAGGAATATCACTCACGTAGCATATGTGAGGAAATGGGTTTGATTTTTTGCACTACATATAAATAAATAAAATTCTCTATAAAAAAACTCCATGACACAAATCAAAAGAAAATGAGACTATTTATTTATTAACAAATATTTAATAACACTGACTTCTCAGGAGAGTTTTGGTTTACACTTAGACCAGCACAAAAAAATTCCAGAGTTCTGTCAGAATTATGATTCTTTGTCTTACAAAAGTAGAGGATATATTTCAATCAGTGTATATACTTTTTGTTAGCTTAAAAAATAACTTTTTACAATGTAATTATATACTATTCTTAAGAGTCATGAATTTTTGGTGGTTGTGCCAAGATTAAAATATAAATAATAAATTCTACATTGGAAAAAACATTTTAAGGTAGTATTTGTTTTAAAAAATTGGTAAACTGGGTAGTCATGGTGGTGCATGACTGCAATCTCAGTGGCTTTGGAGCTAAAACAGGAGGATCACAAGTTCAAAGCAAGCATCAGCAATGGCAAGACACTGTGCAACTCATTGAAACTGTCATAGATGGAATACAAAATATTGCTCAGAATGTGACTCTGAGTCTAATCTCTATGACCCACCCCCCCAAAAAAAATTGCTAAAATCCCAGGAGCATGCCTGTCATACCACCAGCTTGAGAGGCAAAGGGAAGAGGAGAACTAAAAGAAAAAAAAAAAAACAGGCTTAGAAACGTAGCAAAACCCCACGCAACTTTGTGATAACCCTTTCTGAAAATTAAAATAAATAAATTAATAAAATTTTGGGGATGTGACCCAGTGGTAAAGTGTCCCTGTGTTCAATCCATAAATTCTCCAAATGGTAAACTAACTATCATGCAAATGAAAACAACAAAATATATTTATATTTTTAAAAATCATTTAGTTAATACATACATTTCATTTTCAGATGCCACACACAAGCAACCAGATATCTAAAAACAGGTTTTATATTAAAGTTATGAAAATTGCAAATGTCTCTCAAAACTAGATCAAGACTTCTCAGCAGACTAGACACTTTCTATTGAGCTGCTTGTGCTATCACTTGGATGTTTCTTAACTAAACTTTTCGTAGATAAAAAAAATACTGCAAAAAAAATTTAAAACTAACAGGGATATCCTCCATGCAAGCCTCATAGATATGCACACATATATGTCTTGATATTATATACCTCTTTTTGCCACTTCATAAATTATAACATTTTCGTGACAAATTGAATGGAAGAAACACTTTATAATCATATGTCATGGGTGAGCTGTATTTGGTCCTGTAAGGAACAGATTTATCTGTGAAATAATTAGGGTTACTACTCTCTGAACAGAAGGATAAGAACAGTCATGAAATTCAGACATTTCAATGATTCACTGAAGACAATTTATTTATTTATTTATTTTAGGTACCAAATTTTTTCATTTCTAACCAATAATCTGGACATGTCTCAACTTTTTTAAATCTCTTTTTGTTAGACTTTTAATCATGTAATGACATGAGACAGCGATTATGTCACAAAGAATGATAAATATATCATGGCAATCCCCATTTCAAAACGGTACAATGATATCACCATTTAGATATCTGTGACTTGTGAATTTTTACTGTAGAAATTATAATTGTTTTACTGTAGGGGACTGAGCATCCAAAACTAATAGTCACATTTTAAACAAATCCATAAAATTAAAAATTATTATTAAATTTTATTAGGAATTTTGATTTGATATGCTCTAATATTATTATTAGAGCATAGTGATTAATTTTATTGATAGTTGAATAATAATAATTAATTTTATTGTTTTAAAATTTTAATACATTTACCAAGTTCAAATACATTATTTCATTCACATTTTACATATTAAGTATGAGCAACTATGGTTGCAAGAGTTTTTTGTTTGTTTGTTTGTTAGTTTTTGTGTTGTTGTTGTTGTTGTTTTTCAGAAAAGCCTTTAAATGAAAAAAAAAAATAACTGAATTGGCAATTTCAGGTGGATTTCCCAATTTTTCACAGCAGAATTAATTAAAGCACTGGGTGATGGTCACTGCACCCAGACATCATTTTAAATATAGACCTAGAACATTATCAGGAGAGCATGTCAAGATTTACAACATCAAACAAGGGTTAGAAATAAACATAGATATTAGGCCAGGGTAAAGAGCTCATGAATTACATCTTAGAGCATTTCAAGTAAAACATCTGAACATATACTTTAAAATTTAAATGAATACATTAATTAAGACTGAAATATTTCACAAAAATTTTATAACTGAAATGTTAGATCATTATTTCATGCAGAGGAACTTGTAAATTACAGAGCAGACATCAATTGTAAATGATCCAAATGCTAATGAAAGTTAAATGATAAACCTTGTTCTAAAAGATAAGCATTGCAAATCTAAAAATAAAAAATTCTCAGAAATTTGAATTATTATGAGAGGTATGAGAGGTGACATGATGCTGCATGTGGAAAATTCTACAACATACCTATGTGACGTGGTCACAGTCAAAACACAGGTGCATTAAATTATTTTATGAAATTACCTTCACACCATGTATAAAAACTATCGGAAAATTATAAGTTTTTTAAAATTCCAATGCCATCCACAAGATATTTCTGTCTCTCTGACTCTTAAAATAAAGTTATTATATCTAAATCTCTTTGAATATTCTCATTTGAAGCATTTGGATAAAAAATATTGAATTCAAACAAGTGAGGACTTAATGACACTAATGAAACACTCAGAAATGGGTAAGTATCAAAATAATTACACTAAATGAAATAAGTTAGACACCAAAAACGGTACTGAGTAGTTTGATTTATCTAAGTTCTTGATGATATAAATATAAGGTACAAAAACAGCAGAAGAAGAAATATTCCTGAGAATGTGGAAATTGATCCATAGGGTATACTTATATCAAAACATACTCATACGTAGGATAAATGTGTGTCATAATTCTAAGTGTACCTAAATGAAGCTATTAGAACATTTTAGCTATTAAAGCAAACTTTCACTTCGTTGACAACTACTCATTACAAATGTAAGAGTTACCCTTTAACATTTTCTTACGTTGCAAAGCAATCCACATTTGATTTAACAACAACAAAAAAAGACAAAAACTCTGTTAAAATAAATTGGACACTCCAAACCTTGTGTTTTTGAGAAACCAATGGCCACACTGAGCTTCTCAGTTATGGACCTGTGCTCTCTGCAGAGCTACAAACACCATCTCACCATTACTTCAAAACCTTAGAATGTTTTCTCTTGAAAGCAGTTGTGGTGAGCAGTAAACTGGTAGCATGTCATACTGGTTTTCCTAATTTATTTATTCATTTCCTCATTATTTTTGACAGAAAGCCTATTTAGCGTCCTCTATGTCTTGAGATTTGTAGGCCTTGGTTTTATTTGGAGGGGATGAGGGTATAGAGATAATATAATGCTCTTTGGATTTGACAGGAGAAAGAATGAAAAGAGTCTCTACACCCTGTGTTTTCAGGGATGTGCTATAGGAGAACCATCAAATTTCTGTTTGCCATTGTGAAGTTGAGTTGATTTCCCACTTTGTTATAATTTAGAAGATGCAGAAAATAAAGGGGATAATGAGAGGTGCTTGGATCCATGTTGACTAGGTGGCAGATGAGGTAATGTGTAGAGTTTGCTATAGAGTTCAGCTTATTGAAATAAGTATATGTGGGTGCTGAGAGACTGGATTAGTATCACTCTGAGAATATGTGCTTTGCTAGTTTGCAGAAATGGAAAAAAAGAGGCTATATATAGCACAAGGCAAGTATATGTGTTAGGTTTCTCAGAGCAGGAAACAAACCAGACCTCTGTGTAGGGAACTAGGCAAAGGGAATTGGCCTATGTTCCTGTGTGGAGGGGAGGTTTTTCTGTAGAAGACCAAGCCACCTAAAAATTGCTAGCCTCGGTACCTGTACTTTTCCATATTGCCCTTAGTTAACTGGCTCTCTCTTGACTCCACCTGCAAACCAATACTACACCTTCTGTGGTATAAATGCCACTGCATATTCCTACACTAATCACACCTCCCTTTATGAATCTTCCATCATTCTTTAATTACAGTCTGCCCTGAGATAGTAGGGGTGCCATCCATCAAGACCAGTTCACTGCAAACACCATAGTTTCTACCTATCCCCCACTCACTATCAATAACTTCTTAACAAACAGAAAGTACCTGTAAAGGCTCAGTGCTATCACTATACAACACTTGAATGTTCAAAGTCAGTCATATTATCAATGCAAAACAAAAGGTCAACCACCAAAATCTACTTCTGTCAAATGTTATTATCTTTGAAGGTAGTGTTTTAATTTTTTTTTAAATGAATTATTAAATTTTTCAGTATACCTTTATGTATGAATAAGATGTTGGGGATTGCTTAATTTATGACACCACTTAATGACCTAATATCTATGTTATTATTTTTTTATGTATTCATTTTTTAAATTATTTTTTAAATATGATAACATAATGCATTACAATTCATGTTACATGTATTTATGCTTGCCTTATGCTCTATATAACCTCTTTTTCCCCTTTTTTTCAAACTAGCAAAACACATATTCTCAGAATGATACTGTGCCAGCCTCTCAGCATGCATACATTCTTATTGCAATAAGCTGAACTCTTAAGCAAAACAAACCCATTACCTCATCTGTCACCCAGTCAACATGGACTAAGCACCTATCATTATCCACTTCATGTTCTGCATCTTCTTAATTTTAGCAAAAGTAGAATATCAACTCAACTTCCTTCATTTATTACATGTATTGAACACAATTTTTCATATCTCTGGTTGTAAACAAAGTAGATTTATATCTTGTGTGGCTTCATACATGTTCTTAGGGTAATGATAACAATTACATTCCACTGTCCTTTTTACCTCCATGCCCCCTTCCTTCCCTTCTCTCCCCTTTTATCCTTTTCCTTATCTGAAGTTAATGTAATCTTTCCATTCTGTTCCCTAACACATAATGCTATGAATTAGCATCCTTACTGAGAAATCATTTGGTGTTTGTTTTAGGGTGATTTGTAAATTTTACTTAGCATTATATTCTTCAGCTCCATCAATTTTTTCTGCAAAAGTCATAATTTTTTTTCCCTTTAATGGCGAGTAATATTCCATTGTGTACATATACTACATCTTTTTTCATTTATCTACTGAAGGGCATCTATTATGGCTACACAGTTTAGCTATTGTGAAATGTGCTGCTATAAATATTGATGTGACAGTGTCCCTGTAGTATGCTTTTTTAAGTCTTTTGTGTAAGAACAAGGAGTGGGATTGCTCTGTCAAATGGTTCCATTCCAGTTTTTTCAAGGAATCTCCACACTGCTTTCCAGATTGGCTGCACCAATTTGAAGTCCCACCAGCATTGTATGAGTGTGCCTTTTACCACACCCTCACCAACAATTATTGTTGTTTTTTTTTCTTAAATGACTGGAGTAAGATGAAATCAGAGTAGTTTTGATTTGCATTTATGAAATTGCTAGACATGTTGAGCAATTTTTTATATGTGTGTCAATTGATTGCATATCATCTTTTGAGAATTGTCTGTTCAGTTATTTGGCTCATATGTTGATTGGGTTATTGTTGTTTTGGTTTGCAGATTTTTGAGTTCTTTATATATTCTATAACTTAGTTCTATATCTGATGTGCATGTGGTAAGAATTTGTTCCCCATTAGTAGGCTCCCTATTTACTTAACCAATTGTTTCTTTTGATGAAAAGAACCTTTTTAATTTAGATCCATAGTATTTATTGTTGCTTAATATAAATTATAGTGCTCTGAAGTCTTATTAAGAAAGTCAGGCACTAACCAGATAGATTTGGGCCTATTTTTCTGTTAATATACACAATGTCTCTGGTTCAATATTTAGGTCCTTGATTCAATTTGGGTTGAGTATTTTGCATGGTGAGAGATAGGGGTTTAATTTTATTTTATTGTATATAAATTTCCAATTTTCCCATCATTATTTTTTGAAGAGGATATCGTTTTCTCCAATGTACATTTTTTTTATGCTTTTTGTCAAATATAAGAGAGCTCTAATTATGGGCATTGGTCTCTGTGTTATCTATTCTATACCATTAGTCTACAAGTCTATCTTGTTGCCAATACCATACTGTTTTTTGTTATTATTGATCTGTAGCATAGTTTAAGGTCTAGTATAGAGATGCCACCTAATTCACTCTTCTTGCTAAAAATTGATTTAGCTATCCTGGGTCTCTTATTTTGTCAGATAAATTTCATGACTGCTTTTTCTATTTCTCTGAGGAATGTCATTGAGATTTTGATTGAAATTACATTAAATCTGTATAGTGCTTTTGGTAGTGTGGTCATTTTGACAATATTAACTCTGCCTATTCAAGAAAAAATAGATCTTTCCATATTCTCATGTCATCTTTGATCTTTTTTCCATAGGGTTCTGTAGATTTCATTGTAGAGTTCTTTCAGCTATTGTTATGTTGATTCCCAAGGATTTTATAATTTTTATACTATTCAAAGTTAGTAGTTTTTCTCATTTTCTTTGCAGAAGATTTTTTATTGATATTCAAAAATGCCTTTGATTTATGGGTGTTGATTTTGTATCCTGGTACTTTACTGACTTCATTTACTAGTTCTAGCACTTTTCTGATGGAATGTGTCGAGTCTTTTAGGTATAGAATTATATTGTCAGCAAATAGTGCTAATTTGAGTTCTTCCTTACTTATCCATATGACTTTAATTAATTTTATTTGTCTAATTGGTCTGGCCAGTGTTTCAAGAATTATGTTAAATAGAAGTTGTGGAAACGGGCATCCCTGTCTTATTCCAGTTTTTAGAGGAAATGCTTCCATTTTCTGCCTTGGTGTCCTAGAATGGTGCTCCCCAATCTTGTGGCCATTGTCCATGTAATCCATCAAATTGACAAACTCAGCTTTTTTGTCACAGGATCTATATGCCAAAATATCATGTGCTTGAAGCTACTGAATTAGGCACGATCGACACAGAACATTTCCATAATCGTGAAAATTATTGAATGATGATGTTCTATAAATCACCAGGAGCAAATATTATGGATAATATGACCTATTGAGAGTTCAAATCTAGTACCTTTCAACAAATACCTTGCTAACTGTGTTCCAATATAAATTTTTTGTTAAAAAAGAATAAATAAAGAAATAAATAAAATAGAGTGGTGTGGATACAGCTATCAGGTGCTACATTAATGAATTCTGTTTTAGAGCATCCACCAGGTTTTACCTGGCCTCTTCCAATCACAGGATTTCAAGCACCTCCCTGGAAGGCCCCCTCCCATTCTGGTAAAGGCCTTTGACTCTTATGGTGTCATTTTTCAGAATCCCTCTTACCTTCTAGGCTAACGAGGAAACTAGCCAATCAAGAAACCACTACCCCGGCCACTCCAGATAATTCTTGTGCATGGGAATTCATAGCCATCCTATGAGTATGAAGCTGCTGGCATTGGTACCACAGTTAGAAAAACACTGCTCCAGCAGACTCCAACATCTGGGACATAGGGGTGTTTTCATAACAGGTCCTAGTAGAACATGACTCAAGCCCACTTAGTTATAAGCTGGGGATGCTGCGGAAATAAGACACAAACCACCACCACCAACAACAATAACAATAACATAAAGCCCTCTACATTTATGTGGGGATTTTTCTCTAAAAAAGACCTTGAATTTTTAAAAATTATCACATCTCCATATGGCTTCTGCCAATAAACCCCTCAATGATAAACAGTTTTTTAAAAGAATATTTTCAGAAATATTTTTTGAGGAAGTAAAGAACAACCCACTTGGGAACAGTACAGAATGTGAGCACTTTTTTGCTCGATTATAACATAAAATTCTACTGAAGCTGTGGCAAAGACCCTTCACAGACCTCAAGAACAGACAGGAGATTTCCTCCTGCTGACATGCTCTCAAGTCAGAGCTGCACATAACTTGGATTCTCTTGAGGCAAAGAAGGCCCAAAAGGTCATTGAACTAGCTGTTCTGTCACAATGGGGGAATATATACCATAAATTACCAAATAATACATCTAATAAAACTAATAATTACAAAATGCTATCTTTAACATAGTTTGATTAAATTTAATTTTGAATGAAAGTGTTTAATCTTTAGTACACCATATTTATCTTATTGCTGATAGATGAGATTTTACTGCCAGAAAGTGATAACTTAATGATCTCTGTTAAACAATGCAAGTCCAAGGAGACTTCAAGCATCAATTATTTATAAGCAGACTTGGTGCTGTGTCCCCATGTAAAGGTAGCAAAACTCCTGTAATGAGGTGGATGCACCCCTATATCACCTGACCACAATGATCTCATCTGAAAGAGACCAGAAGTATGGCAAAACTTTGAACCTCAAAAAATCTTAGAGAGGCGAGGCCACAATGATGTCTTAGAGTCAAGTTCATGGAATACTGCCTTCATGGCATACATTAAGAGTGCCTGGGTGGCAACACACTATCCCATGCTAGGTCTTGTGAAGAGCAAAATACTTACCCCTTTGGCACAGCCCTGCGCATGAGGCTATGTGTTGAATTCCCTGCTCTTGCTCCATTGCTCACTCCTTGATTGGTCACTGCAGAAATTGCATTGGTGGCTGCCTGTAATCTGCTAAGCTACTGCCTGAGTATATATACATGGTAACTTCACAATAAAATGGGACCTGTTTCCTGCTTGATGTCCAGAGGTCTTTATTAGTGACTTCACAGACACAGTCTCTTCTACAATTTTCCGTGAAACCCCTTGCTGGACGAGAAAGAGCCCACATAAACATCAGTACACAGCATTTGTCTTTTTTTGAAGGATCAAAAAAAATCCTTGTAATGTAACTCTCCTGACCTCTAATGAATGTCAGTATGTTTGCATTTCCATCACCACATCATCGATTTTTGGATATTTACTCACTTAGTCTTTGTTCCAGAGAAGGTTATTCTTCCATTAGAAATGACTGGGTGATCTTTTCTTTTTTTTAAGCATTTATTAGGGTGGAGATAATGAAAAGAACTTTCTGTATCCTGCCATTTTCTACAAATGACAGTTCCTTCATACTATTTTAAGCAGGATTCAGCTTGTCCATGAGTCCCTTTTTTTTCTTTTAATCTATGCAGAAGGTTTTACTTTTCTTCATGCTGCTTTTCACATCATACCTACAAGTCAACTGATGGAGTTATGCTGAGTGAAAAAAAAATACCAATAAATTGATATTAGGTAGGCCTGCCTACATCTTCCATGGAGGTTGTAACAACTGAGTTGTTGCCTCAGATTATTGGGAGAAAATAAATTCAGTTTAAACTCACTAAGCTTGTAATATTTTAGCCTAAATTCACTCTCCACAGAGAATTTTAGGTCCTCCAAGGCATCTATTCACCACAGGATTTTGCAAAGTAACCATGGATGCACTAGCTACAACATAAACCAGGGGATCATTCCATAATTTATTTGAGACCAAACCAAACCAGTAACTGTTGCTCTTCTGCAGGATTCAACACCCTCACCATGAGAGTCATATTCACTAATGAAAAAAAATCTAGTACAATTTTCAACTGCATTGACCATATGCAACTTTGGTTTGATTTTGATCAAAGTATTTATTTAATCACTAATGAAACATTTTAACTGAAAAAAATAATGATATACACTTTTAAAAGTATTTATTTTCTAAATGTTTATTTTCTAGATGTAGGTGGACACAATATCTTTATTTAATTTATATGTGACACTGAGGTTTTAACCCAGTGCCTCACATGTGCTAGTTGCTCACTCTACCTCTGAGGCAAAATCCCAGTCTCTCGTGTTATACACTTTGATGTCTACGTTTTTGTTTAAAAGAGTGTTTTGATTCTTCCAAGTTTTTCTGTGGATAAGCAGTTTACTATTTTATTTATTCTACTTATTTATTTTCTTTGCACCTGTAATGAAACCCAGGGACACTTCATCACTGAGCCACATCCCTAGCCCTTTTATCTTTTTTATTTTGAGACAGAATCTTCCTAATTTTCTTAGGACATTTCTGAGTGGCTGAGGCTGGATTTTAATTATGATCCTCCTGCCTCAGCCTCCCAAGCTTATGGGATTACAGGCATCATTTTCATTATGTTTAAATAATTTGACATTTTATGAATATTTAAAAAAACGTGCCGAACATTTGGAATCTTTAGTTGTAGGCAAATTTTGAAATGGGCACAAACACTGGTAGGATTAACTAGTTCTTGTGTTCTATTCTATATATACAACAATATATGATATGATTCAAAATTACTAGAAGAAAATAAATGTGATAAACAAAATGAGAAATGATAAGTATTTGAGGAGGCAAAATGATAATTACACCATTATTATCAATATATGTGTCAAATTACTATATTGTATGATAAAGATATACTTGTTTCAGACTGGAGTGGTGACTCAGTGATAAGCACTTTCCTTGCATGTGTAAGGCACTGTGTGCAATCCTCAGCACCACATAAAATAAATAAAGGTATAACAATTATCTACAACTAAACAAAGAAATTAAAAAAGATATATGTGTAAATTAAATTATAAAGTTATGAATAGTTGTACATATATATCAAAGTATTTTCCCCAAGATATGTATTAATTCAAAAGAAAAATATAGTAACTTTATAGTGGATAGACCCTTTAGACATCAACTTAACTAAGTGATCAAGGTCATCACCACCAGTAATCAAACATGTTGGAGACATGAGCCTCTTGATATGGTGAGCTGAGAAGGAACCACCACCATTTCTGTGGTATTGCCAAAACTGCAGAGCCTCCCTCTGATCTTGAGAAAACACAAGGTAACCCACAGTTCTACAAAACACTTATTCCTCAGTGCTGTCAAGATCATGAAAGATGAGTATAGACTGAGGGAATGTCACCAATGTTAAGGTCTGTAAACAAGTCAGGATGGCGCCTGGCATTTTGCCAGAGGGAGTGGTTTGTGAGGTGGTACCAGCAAGCCATTAACTGTGATTCGTTGACTGCTGTATCTAGTTTATGTTAATTAAGATAATCTGTGTGGAATGTATATATACCCCTTCTGTCCTACAATAAATGGCTCCCACTCCTGCTGTATCAATCTACACAAGTTGTTTGTCACCCCCTGGTTATTTTGCTGCAGCAGTACTGCGGCAACAAATTGATCAGGGACACAAAAGAAAAATAACAACTAAATGCAGTGTGGTGTCCAGAATGGGGTGATGGAAGCAGGAAAAGATCTTAGTAGAAAAACGGGAAATTCCAATAAGAGTTGTTTTGTTTTGTTTTAGGTACTGGGGATCTAACTCAGGACTGCTTTACCATTGAGCTACATCCACAGCCCTTTTTTATTTTCATTTTTTTTAAATTTTGAGACTGGGTCTCATTAAATTGCTTAGGGCCTTGTTAATTTGCTGAGGCAGGCCTCGAATTCCCTATCCTCCTGTCTCAGCCTCCTGAGCTGCTGGGATTACAGACATGCACCACTGTACCCAGCATCCAATAAGATGTGAAGTTCAGGTGATTGTACTGAACTAAGGATAAGTTCTCAGGCTTGATCATTTACTAGGGTTATGTAAGATGTGAATATTAGGGAAGGCTAGGTGAGGGGTGTACTGAAGCTATCTGTTCTATTTTTGGCAACTTTTCTGTAAATCTAAAATTAGGTCAAAATAAAAGGTTTAAAAAAATGCCACTTCGAAAATTTAGGGCAGATGCCTGGAAGGCCTCATGGGAAATTTCACTGCTCTGCCTGTCTTTGGATTTGAGATTGGGAGACCTCCTGTCCTCAGAGCATTAAAGCACCCACGAAGATTTATTCAGTCATTCTGGCCTATGGTTGGCCAAATGGCTTATACCTTTAGGACAGACTGACCCCCCTTTCTCCTCTGCAGTATGGAGCCCTGAGCCCCCCACCCCACGTTGGGATTCTCATCCTGGGTGGCAGAGGCTGCGAGGTGAGGCTGCAGCAGTCTGGGGAAGGCTTGGCAGGTGAGTGAGAGGGTGCTCCAGAGGGAGGGAGGCTCAGACAGTGTTTAGCTGTAGAGTGGGGCTTAGCAGAGGCGAGGGGAAAAGGGAGGGGGGCTCTCCTTCTCAAGGGGCCCTTTCATGTTGAAATCAGCCATCATGAATGCTGGGGGCCCAGGAGCCCAGGCGTGGGAAATGTGAGAGCCCCCTTATGTCCCCTCATGTGACATGTCGTCTGTGGCTCCCAGCCGGCCAGCCAGGATGCATTAGGAGAAGTGTCGGTGTGCACCTGGGGCGGGGGAGGGTCCCATCAAGACATTGACCCACTCAGGGAAGGGAGATTTGAAGAAGCAAGTTCTAGACTCTCCTGGTGCTGGAGGGGAGGGTGGACTGGGCACCCTGTTGGCTTCAGCATCAGGGGTGGGGCAATTGGCAAGAATCCAAGAGAATGTCGGTGGGGACCCACGCGGCCTCAACATGCGTATGGAGAAGTGTTATTTCTGTTCAGGGCCCATCTACCCCGGCCACGGCATGATGTTCGTCCGCAATGATTGCAAGGTATTCAGATTCTGTAAATCCAAATGTCATAAGAACTTTAAAAAGAAGCGTAATCCTCGCAAGGTCAGGTGGACTAAAGCATTCCGGAAAGCAGCTGGCAAAGAGCTTACAGTGGATAACTCATTTGAATTTGAAAAACGTAGAAATGAACCTGTCCAATACCAGCAAGAACTATGGAATAAAACTATTGATGCAATGAAGAGAGTTGAAGAGATCAAACAGAAACGCCAAGCTAAATTTATAGTGAACAGATTGAAGAAAAATAAAGAGCTACAGAAAGTTCAGGACATTAAAGAAGTCAAGCAAAACATCCATCTTATCAGAGCCCCTCTTGCAGGCAAAGGAAAGCAGCTGGAAGAAAAAATGGTACAGCAGTTACAACAGGATGTGGACATGGAGGATGTTTCTTAAAAATCTTACTCTATAATCATTTCTATGTGTACATTTGAAAATCTCCTTTGGAGACTTAGAATTTAATTCTAAATAATTAATTTTTATATAAGGTCACTGAAGTGAAAGGTGATTACAAATACTGTTCTACATTACTATCTGCAAAGCATCAGATTATGGATGTTAGATTGCACCTCATTGTAATGTCTTCATTGATAGACATGCTTATGTAAATCATGAAAATTCTCTTTATAAATGCACAAGTGGATTGTGGACAGAATGGTCATGCCTTTTGGATAATGGCAATAGGCAGCATTTATTTAATAAGTAATTACAAAAATTTATGGCCAGTGATAGGTAAAATCAAATTTTCTTTGCAGTAAAATGTTCCCTTTATTATGTTATAGAAGGGAGGATACAACAATCTCAAAATGTATGGCAATCTCAAAATCATTAATTTTAGTATTTTCTGTTTTGATTTATTAGCCTAAAGGAGCATAATGGCCAAATACCATGAAGCCTAGTTATGCTAAGCTGTTTTGACCTGGTTTACCTGTTGTTGGCAGGTAGTTGTGAGTG
>NW_027510411.1:0-34121 GCF_048772815.1 Callospermophilus lateralis
TCTAAATCCAACATGGTTTTTAGTAGCTCTTTGAAACGTGACAAATAAAGGAGTTCTGAGTTTTGTCCCTATGGTTTTTTTCCTCTTCAAGTTACCCTAGGCACAGACTGTGGAAAACTACTTTCATTGAGAGGTTATGCCAAGCTTCTAAGAAATAACGAGTTTCCGAAATACCAGCAAATATTTTTTCACCCAATCTTGATGATACTGGTTGCTAATGATCAGTACACAAACCCCACTTGGCTCACCAAATTGTGTTCTTCTAGGCTGAAGCGTTCGCCTACAGTAGAAGTTTTTATATTTAGGTTTCCCTCTGTTCTCTCCTATATAGATATATGAATTTGGAACTCTAAATCCAGCATGGTTTGTAGTAGCTCTTTGAAACTTGACAAAATAAAGGAGTTCTCATTTTTGTCTCTATGGTTTGTTTCCTCTTCAAGTAGCCCTAGGCACAGACTGTGGAAAAGCACTTTCATTGAGAGAGTTTGCCAAGCTTCTAAGAAATTACAAGTTTCCGAAATACCAGCAAATATTTTTTCACCCAATCTTGATGACACTTGGTGGTAATGATCAGTACACAAATCCCACTTGGCTGCCCAAATTTTGTTCTTCTAGGTTGAAGCGTTCGTCTACAGTAGCAGTTTTTATATTTAGGTTTCTCTCTGTTCTCTCCTATATAGATAGATGAATTTGGAACTCTAAATCCAACATGGATTGTAGTAGCTCTTTGAAACTTAACAAAATAGAGGAGATCTCAGTTTTGTCCCTATGCTTTGTTTCCTCTTCAAGTAGTCCTAGGCACAGACTGTGGAAAAGCACTTTCATTGAGAGGGGTTGCCAAGCATCTAAGAAATTACGAGTTTCCGAAATACCAGCAAATATTTTTTCACCCAATTTTGATGATACTTGGTTGTAATGATCAGTACACAAGTCCCACTTGGCTTACCAAATTTTGTTCTTCTAGGTTGAAGCGTTCGTGTACAGTAGCAGTTTTTATATTTAGGTTTCGCTCTGTTCTCTCCTGTATAGATAGATGAATTTGGAACTCTAAATCCAACATGGTTTGTAGTAGCTCTTTGAAACTTGACAAAATAAAGGAGTTCTCAGTTTTGTCTCTATGGTTTGTTTCCTCTTCAAGTAGCCCTAGGCACAGACAGTGGAAAAGCACTTTCATTGAGAGGGGTTTCCAAGCTTCTAAGAAATAACGAGTTTCCAAAATACCAGCAAATATTTTTTCACCCAATCTTGATGATACTTGGTGGTAATGATCAGTACACAGATCCCACTGGGCTCACCAAATTTTGTTCTTCTAGGTTGAAGCGTTCGTCTACAGTAGCAGTTTTTATATTTAGGTTTCACTCTGTTCTCTCATATATAGATAGATGAATTTGGAACTCTAAATCGAACATGGTTTGTAGTAGCTCTTTGAAACTTGACAAAATAAAGAGTTCTGAGTTTTGTCTCTATGGTTTGTTTCCTCTTCAAGTAGCCCTAGGCACCGACTGTGGAAAACCACTTTCATTGAGAGGGGTTGCCAAGCTTCTAAGAAATAACGAGTTTCCGAAATATCAGCAAATATTTTTTCACCAATCTTGATGATACTTGTTAGTAATGATCAGTACACAGTACCCACTTGGCTCACCAAATTTTGTTCTTCTAGGTTGAAGCGTTCGTCTACAGTAGCCGTTTTTATATTTAGGTTTCACTCTGTTGTCTCATATATAGATAGATGAATTTGGAACTCTAAATCCAACATGGTTTGTAGTAGCTCTTTGAAACTTGAAAAAATAAAGGAGTTCTGAGTTTTGTCTCTATGGTTTGTTTCCTCTTCAAGTAGCCCTAGGCGCAGACTGTGGAAAAGCACTTTCATTGAGAATGGTTGCCAAGCTTCTAAGAAATAACGAGTTTCCGAAATACCAGCAAATATTTTTTTCACCCAATCTTGATGATACTTGGTGGTAAGGACAAGTACACAAATCCCACTTGGCTCACCAAATTTGGTTCTTCTCGGTTGAAGCGTTGGTCTACAGTAGCAATTTTTATATTTAGGTTTCCCTCTGTTCTCTCCTATATAGATAGATAAATTTGGAACTCCAAATCCAACATGGTTTGAAGTAGCTCTTTGAAACTTGACAAAATAAGGAAGTTCTCAGTATTTTCTCTATGGTTTGTTTCCTCTTCAAGAATCCTTAAGCAGAGACTGTGGAAAAGCACTTTCATTGAAAGGCATTGCAAAGCTTCCAAGAAATTACGATTTTCCGAAATACCAGAAAATATTTTTTCACCCAATCTTGATGGTACGTGGTGGTAATGACAAGTACACAAATCCCACTTGGCTCAACAAATTTTGTTCTTCTAGGTTTAAGCGTTCGTCTACAGTAGCAGTTTTTATATTTAGGTTTCACTCTGTTCTCTCCTATATAGACAGAGAATTTGGAACTCTAAATCCAATATGGTTGGTAGTAGCTCTTTGAAACTTGACAAAATAAAGGAGTTCTCAGTTTTGTCTCTATGGTTTGTTTCCTCTTCAAGTAGCCCTAGTCACAGACTGTGGAAAACCACTTTCATTGAGAGGGGTTGCCAAGCTTCTAAGAAATAACGAGTTTCCGAAATATCAGCAAATATTTTTTCACCCAATCTTGATGATACTTGGTGGTAATGATCAGTACACAGTACCCACTTGGCTCACCAAATTTTGTTCTTCTAGGTTGAAGCGTTCGTCTACAGTAGCCGTTTTTATATTTATGTTTCACTCTGTTGTCTCATATATAGATAGATGAATTGGGAACTCTAAATCCAACATGACTTGTAGTAGCTCTTTGAAACTTGACAAAATAAAGGAGTTCTGAGTTTTGTCTCTTTGGTTTGTTTCCTCTTCATGTAGCCCTAGGCACAGACTGTGGAAAAGCACTTTTATTGAGAGGGGTTGCCAAGCTTCTAAGAATTAACGATTTTCCGAACTACCAGCAAATATTTTTTCACCCAATCTTGATGATACTTGTTGCTAATGATCAGTACACAAATCCCACTTGGCTCACCAAATTTTGTTCTTCTAGGTTGAAGCGTTCGCCTACAGTAGCAGTTTTTATATTTAGGTTTCACTCTGTTCTCTCCTATATAGACAGAGAATTTGGAACTCTAAATCCAATATGGTTGGTAGTAGCTCTTTGAAACTTGACAAAATAAAGGAGTTCTGAGTTTTGTCTCTTTGGTTTGTTTCCTCTTCATGTAGCCCTAGGCACAGACTGTGGAAAAGCACTTTTATTGAGAGGGGTTGCCAAGCTTCTAAGAATTAACGATTTTCCGAACTACCAGCAAATATTTTTTCACCCAATCTTGATGATACTTGTTGCTAATGATCAGTACACAAATCCCACTTGGCTCACCAAATTTTGTTCTTCTAGGTTGAAGCGTTCGCCTACAGTAGCAGTTTTTATATTTAGGTTTCCCTCTGTTCTCTCCTATATAGGTATATGAATCTGGAACTCTAAATCCAACATGGTTTTTAGTAGCTCTTTGAAACTTGACAAAATAAAGGAGTTCTCACTTTTGTCTCTAAGGTTTGTTTCCTCTTCAATTAGCCATAGGCACAGACTGTGGAAAAGCACTTTCGTTGAGAGGGGTTGCCAAGCTTCTAAGAAATAACGAGTTTCCGAAATACTAGCAAATATTTTTTCACCCAATCTTGATGATACTTGTTGCTAATGATCAGTACACAATATCACTTGGCTCACCAAATTTTATTCTTCTAGGTTGAAGCGTTCGTCTACAGTAGCAGGTTTTATATGTAGGTTTCTCTCTCTTCTCTCCTATATAGATAGATGATTTTGGAACTCTAAATCCAACATGGATTGTAGTAGCTCTTTGAAACTTGACCAAATATAGGAGTTCTCAGTTTTGTCTCTATGGTTTGTTTCCTCTTCAAGTAGCCCTAGGCACAGACTGTGGAAGCACTTTCATTGAGATGGGTTGCCAAGCTTCTAAGAAATAACGAGTTTCCAAAATACCAGCAAATATTTTTCACCCAATCTTGATGATATTGGTGGTAATGATCAGTACACAAATCCCACTTGGTTCACCATATTTTGTTCTTCTAGGTTGAAGTGTTCGTCTACAGTAGCAGTTTTTATATTTAGGTTTCTCTCTGTTCTCTCCTATATAGATAGATGAATTTGGAACTCTAAATCCAACATGGATTGTAGTAGCTCTTTGAAACTTGACAAAATAAGGGAGATCTCCTTTTAGTCTCTATGGTTTGTTTCCTCTTCAAGTAGCCCTAGGCACAGACTGTGGAAAAGCACTTTCATTGAGAGGGTTTGCCAAGCTTCTAAGAAATTACGAGTTTCCGAAATACCAGCAAATATTTTTTCACCCAATTTTGATGATACTTGGTGGTAATGATCAGTACACATGTCCCACTTGGCTCACCATATTTTGTTCTTCTAGGTTGAAGCGTTCGTCTACAGTAGCAGTTTTTATATTTAGGTTTCACTCTGTTCTCTCCTGTATAGATAGATGAATTTGGAACTCTAAATCCAACATGGTGTGTAGTAGCTCTTTGAAACTTGACAAAATAAAGGAGTTCTCAGTTTTATCTCTATGGATTGTTTTCTATTCAATTAGCCCTAGGCACAGACTGTGAAAAGGCACTTTCATTGAGAGGGTTTGCCAAGCTTCTAATAAATAACGAGTTTCCGAAATACCAGCAAATATTTTTTCACCCATTCTTGATGATACTTGTTGCTAATGATCAGTACACAAATCCCACTTGGCTCACCAAATTTTGTTCTTCTAGGTAGAAGCGTTCGTCTACAGTAGCAATTTTTATATTTAGGTTTCTCTCTGTTCTCTCCTATATAGATAGATGAATTTGGAACTCTAAATCCAACATGGATTGTAGTAGCTCTTTGAAACTTGACAAAATAAAGGCGTTCTCAGTTTTGTCTCTATGGTTTGTTTCCTCTTCAAGTAGCCCTAGGCACAGACTGTCGAAAAGCACTTTCATTGAGAGGGGTTGCCAAGCTTCTAAGAAATAACGAGTTTCCGAAATACTAGCAAATATTTTTTCACGCAATCTTGATGATACTTGTTGATAATGATCAGTACACAGATCACACTTGGCTCACAAAATTTTGTTCTTCTAGGTTGAAGCGTTCGTCTACAATAGCAGTTTTTATATTTAGGTTTCACTCTGTTCTCTCATATATAGATAGATGAATTTGGAACTCTAAATCCAACATGGTTTTTAGTAGCTCTTTGAAACTTGACAAAATAAAGGAGTTCTGAGTTTTGTCCCTATGGTTTTTTTCCTCTTCAAGTTACCCTAGGCACAGACTGTGGAAAACTACTTTCATTGAGAGGTTATGCCAAACTTCTAAGAAATAACGAGTTTCCGAAATACCAGCAAATATTTTTTCACCCAATCTTGATGATACTGGTTGCTAATGATCAGTACACAAATCCCACTTGGCTCACCAAATTGTGTTCTTCTAGGCTGAAGCGTTCGCCTACAGTAGAAGTTTTTATATTTAGGTTTCCCTCTGTTCTCTCCTATATAGATATATGAATTTGGAACTCTAAATCCAGCATGGTTTGTAGTAGCTCTTTGAAACTTGACAAAATAAAGGAGTTCTCATTTTTGTCTCTATGGTTTGTTTCCTCTTCAAGTAGCCCTAGGCACAGACTGTGGAAAAGCACTTTCATTGAGAGAGTTTGCCAAGCTTCTAAGAAATTACAAGTTTCCGAAATACCAGCAAATATTTTTTCACCCAATCTTGATGACACTTGGTGGTAATGATCAGTACACAAATCCCACTTGGCTGCCCAAATTTTGTTCTTCTAGGTTGAAGCGTTCGTCTACAGTAGCAGTTTTTATATTTAGGTTTCTCTCTGTTCTCTCCTATATAGATAGATGAATTTGGAACTCTAAATCCAACATGGATTGTAGTAGCTCTTTGAAACTTAACAAAATAGAGGAGATCTCAGTTTTGTCCCTATGCTTTGTTTCCTCTTCAAGTAGTCCTAGGCACAGACTGTGGAAAAGCACTTTCATTGAGAGGGGTTGCCAAGCATCTAAGAAATTACGAGTTTCCGAAATACCAGCAAATATTTTTTCACCCAATTTTGATGATACTTGGTTGTAATGATCAGTACACAAGTCCCACTTGGCTTACCAAATTTTGTTCTTCTAGGTTGAAGCGTTCGTGTACAGTAGCAGTTTTTATATTTAGGTTTCGCTCTGTTCTCTCCTGTATAGATAGATGAATTTGGAACTCTAAATCCAACATGGTTTGTAGTAGCTCTTTGAAACTTGACAAAATAAAGGAGTTCTCAGTTTTGTCTCTATGGTTTGTTTCCTCTTCAAGTAGCCCTAGGCACAGACAGTGGAAAAGCACTTTCATTGAGAGGGGTTTCCAAGCTTCTAAGAAATAACGAGTTTCCAAAATACCAGCAAATATTTTTTCACCCAATCTTGATGATACTTGGTGGTAATGATCAGTACACAGATCCCACTGGGCTCACCAAATTTTGTTCTTCTAGGTTGAAGCGTTCGTCTACAGTAGCAGTATTTATATTTAGGTTTCACTCTGTTCTCTCATATATAGATAGATGAATTTGGAACTCTAAATCGAACATGGTTTGTAGTAGCTCTTTGAAACTTGACAAAATAAAGAGTTCTGAGTTTTGTCTCTATGGTTTGTTTCCTCTTCAAGTAGCCCTAGGCACCGACTGTGGAAAACCACTTTCATTGAGAGGGGTTGCCAAGCTTCTAAGAAATAACGAGTTTCCGAAATATCAGCAAATATTTTTTCACCAATCTTGATGATACTTGTTAGTAATGATCAGTACACAGTACCCACTTGGCTCACCAAATTTTGTTCTTCTAGGTTGAAGCGTTCGTCTACAGTAGCCGTTTTTATATTTAGGTTTCACTCTGTTGTCTCATATATAGATAGATGAATTTGGAACTCTAAATCCAACATGGTTTGTAGTAGCTCTTTGAAACTTGAAAAAATAAAGGAGTTCTGAGTTTTGTCTCTATGGTTTGTTTCCTCTTCAAGTAGCCCTAGGCGCAGACTGTGGAAAAGCACTTTCATTGAGAATGGTTGCCAAGCTTCTAAGAAATAACGAGTTTCCGAAATACCAGCAAATATTTTTTTCACCCAATCTTGATGATACTTGGTGGTAAGGACAAGTACACAAATCCCACTTGGCTCACCAAATTTGGTTCTTCTCGGTTGAAGCGTTGGTCTACAGTAGCAATTTTTATATTTAGGTTTCCCTCTGTTCTCTCCTATATAGATAGATAAATTTGGAACTCCAAATCCAACATGGTTTGAAGTAGCTCTTTGAAACTTGACAAAATAAGGAAGTTCTCAGTATTTTCTCTATGGTTTGTTTCCTCTTCAAGAATCCTTAAGCAGAGACTGTGGAAAAGCACTTTCATTGAAAGGCATTGCAAAGCTTCCAAGAAATTACGATTTTCCGAAATACCAGAAAATATTTTTTCACCCAATCTTGATGGTACGTGGTGGTAATGACAAGTACACAAATCCCACTTGGCTCAACAAATTTTGTTCTTCTAGGTTTAAGCGTTCGTCTACAGTAGCAGTTTTTATATTTAGGTTTCACTCTGTTCTCTCCTATATAGACAGAGAATTTGGAACTCTAAATCCAATATGGTTGGTAGTAGCTCTTTGAAACTTGACAAAATAAAGGAGTTCTCAGTTTTGTCTCTATGGTTTGTTTCCTCTTCAAGTAGCCCTAGTCACAGACTGTGGAAAACCACTTTCATTGAGAGGGGTTGCCAAGCTTCTAAGAAATAACGAGTTTCCGAAATATCAGCAAATATTTTTTCACCCAATCTTGATGATACTTGGTGGTAATGATCAGTACACAGTACCCACTTGGCTCACCAAATTTTGTTCTTCTAGGTTGAAGCGTTCGTCTACAGTAGCCGTTTTTATATTTATGTTTCACTCTGTTGTCTCATATATAGATAGATGAATTGGGAACTCTAAATCCAACATGACTTGTAGTAGCTCTTTGAAACTTGACAAAATAAAGGAGTTCTGAGTTTTGTCTCTTTGGTTTGTTTCCTCTTCATGTAGCCCTAGGCACAGACTGTGGAAAAGCACTTTTATTGAGAGGGGTTGCCAAGCTTCTAAGAATTAACGATTTTCCGAACTACCAGCAAATATTTTTCACCCAATCTTGATGATACTTGTTGCTAATGATCAGTACACAAATCCCACTTGGCTCACCAAATTTTGTTCTTCTAGGTTGAAGCGTTCGCCTACAGTAGCAGTTTTTATATTTAGGTTTCACTCTGTTCTCTCCTATATAGACAGAGAATTTGGAACTCTAAATCCAATATGGTTGGTAGTAGCTCTTTGAAACTTGACAAAATAAAGGAGTTCTGAGTTTTGTCTCTTTGGTTTGTTTCCTCTTCATGTAGCCCTAGGCACAGACTGTGGAAAAGCACTTTTATTGAGAGGGGTTGCCAAGCTTCTAAGAATTAACGATTTTCCGAACTACCAGCAAATATTTTTTCACCCAATCTTGATGATACTTGTTGCTAATGATCAGTACACAAATCCCACTTGGCTCACCAAATTTTGTTCTTCTAGGTTGAAGCGTTCGCCTACAGTAGCAGTTTTTATATTTAGGTTTCCCTCTGTTCTCTCCTATATAGGTATATGAATCTGGAACTCTAAATCCAACATGGTTTTTAGTAGCTCTTTGAAACTTGACAAAATAAAGGAGTTCTCACTTTTGTCTCTAAGGTTTGTTTCCTCTTCAATTAGCCATAGGCACAGACTGTGGAAAAGCACTTTCGTTGAGAGGGGTTGCCAAGCTTCTAAGAAATAACGAGTTTCCGAAATACTAGCAAATATTTTTTCACCCAATCTTGATGATACTTGTTGCTAATGATCAGTACACAATATCACTTGGCTCACCAAATTTTATTCTTCTAGGTTGAAGCGTTCGTCTACAGTAGCAGGTTTTATATGTAGGTTTCTCTCTCTTCTCTCCTATATAGATAGATGATTTTGGAACTCTAAATCCAACATGGATTGTAGTAGCTCTTTGAAACTTGACCAAATATAGGAGTTCTCAGTTTTGTCTCTATGGTTTGTTTCCTCTTCAAGTAGCCCTAGGCACAGACTGTGGAAGCACTTTCATTGAGATGGGTTGCCAAGCTTCTAAGAAATAACGAGTTTCCAAAATACCAGCAAATATTTTTCACCCAATCTTGATGATATTGGTGGTAATGATCAGTACACAAATCCCACTTGGTTCACCATATTTTGTTCTTCTAGGTTGAAGTGTTCGTCTACAGTAGCAGTTTTTATATTTAGGTTTCTCTCTGTTCTCTCCTATATAGATAGATGAATTTGGAACTCTAAATCCAACATGGATTGTAGTAGCTCTTTGAAACTTGACAAAATAAGGGAGATCTCCTTTTAGTCTCTATGGTTTGTTTCCTCTTCAAGTAGCCCTAGGCACAGACTGTGGAAAAGCACTTTCATTGAGAGGGTTTGCCAAGCTTCTAAGAAATTACGAGTTTCCGAAATACCAGCAAATATTTTTTCACCCAATTTTGATGATACTTGGTGGTAATGATCAGTACACATGTCCCACTTGGCTCACCATATTTTGTTCTTCTAGGTTGAAGCGTTCGTCTACAGTAGCAGTTTTTATATTTAGGTTTCACTCTGTTCTCTCCTGTATAGATAGATGAATTTGGAACTCTAAATCCAACATGGTGTGTAGTAGCTCTTTGAAACTTGACAAAATAAAGGAGTTCTCAGTTTTATCTCTATGGATTGTTTTCTATTCAATTAGCCCTAGGCACAGACTGTGAAAAGGCACTTTCATTGAGAGGGTTTGCCAAGCTTCTAATAAATAACGAGTTTCCGAAATACCAGCAAATATTTTTTCACCCATTCTTGATGATACTTGTTGCTAATGATCAGTACACAAATCCCACTTGGCTCACCAAATTTTGTTCTTCTAGGTAGAAGCGTTCGTCTACAGTAGCAATTTTTATATTTAGGTTTCTCTCTGTTCTCTCCTATATAGATAGATGAATTTGGAACTCTAAATCCAACATGGATTGTAGTAGCTCTTTGAAACTTGACAAAATAAAGGCATTCTCAGTTTTGTCTCTATGGTTTGTTTCCTCTTCAAGTAGCCCTAGGCACAGACTGTCGAAAAGCACTTTCATTGAGAGGGGTTGCCAAGCTTCTAAGAAATAACGAGTTTCCGAAATACTAGCAAATATTTTTTCACGCAATCTTGATGATACTTGTTGATAATGATCAGTACACAGATCACACTTGGCTCACAAAATTTTGTTCTTCTAGGTTGAAGCGTTCGTCTACAATAGCAGTTTTTATATTTAGGTTTCACTCTGTTCTCTCATATATAGATAGATGAATTTGGAACTCTAAATCCAACATGGTTTTTAGTAGCTCTTTGAAACTTGACAAAATAAAGGAGTTCTGAGTTTTGTCCCTATGGTTTTTTTTCCTCTTCAAGTTACCCTAGGCACAGACTGTGGAAAACTACTTTCATTGAGAGGTTATGCCAAACTTCTAAGAAATAACGAGTTTCCGAAATACCAGCAAATATTTTTTCACCCAATCTTGATGATACTGGTTGCTAATGATCAGTACACAAATCCCACTTGGCTCACCAAATTGTGTTCTTCTAGGCTGAAGCGTTCGCCTACAGTAGAAGTTTTTATATTTAGGTTTCCCTCTGTTCTCTCCTATATAGATATATGAATTTGGAACTCTAAATCCAGCATGGTTTGTAGTAGCTCTTTGAAACTTGACAAAATAAAGGAGTTCTCATTTTTGTCTCTATGGTTTGTTTCCTCTTCAAGTAGCCCTAGGCACAGACTGTGGAAAAGCACTCTCATTGAGAGAGTTTGCCAAGCTTCTAAGAAATTACAAGTTTCCGAAATACCAGCAAATATTTTTTCACCCAATCTTGATGACACTTGGTGGTAATGATCAGTACACAAATCCACTTGGCTGCCCAAATTTTGTTCTTCTAGGTTGAAGCGTTCGTCTACAGTAGCAGTTTTTATATTTAGGTTTCTCTCTGTTCTCTCCTATATAGATAGATGAATTTGGAACTCTAAATCCAACATGGATTGTAGTAGCTCTTTGAAACTTAACAAAATAAAGGAGATCTCAGTTTTGTCCCTATGCTTTGTTTCCTCTTCAAGTAGTCCTAGGCACAGACTGTGGGAAAAGCACTTTCATTGAGAGGGGTTGCCAAGCATCTAAGAAATTACGAGTTTCCGAAATACCAGCAAATATTTTTTCACCCAATTTTGATGATAATTGATTGTAATGATCAGTACACAAGTCCCACTTGGCTTACCAAATTTTGTTCTTCTAGGTTGAAGCGTTCGTGTACAGTAGCAGTTTTTATATTTAGGTTTCGCTCTGTTCTCTCCTGTATAGATAGATGAATTTGGAACTCTAAATCCAACATGGTTTGTAGTAGCTCTTTGAAACTTGACAAAATGAAGGAGTTCTCAGTTTTGTCTCTATGGTTTGTTTCCTCTTCAAGTAGCCCTAGGCACAGACAGTGGAAAAGCACTTTCATTGAGAGGGGTTTCCAAGCTTCTAAGAAATAACGAGTTTCCGAAATACCAGCAAATATTTTTTTCACCCAATCTTGATGATACTTGGTTTTAAGGACAAGTACACAAATCCCACTTGGCTCACCAAATTTGGTTCTTCTCGGTTGAAGCGTTGGTCTACAGTAGCAATTTTTATATTTAGGTTTCCCTCTGTTCTCTCCTATATAGATAGATAAATTTGGAACTCCAAATCCAACATGGTTTGTAGTAGCTCTTTGAAACTTGACAAAATAAGGAAGTTCTCAGTATTTTCTCTATGGTTTGTTTCCTCTTCAAGAAGCCTTAAGCAGAGACTGTGGAAAAGCACTTTCATTGAAAGGCATTGCAAAGCTTCCAAGAAATTACGATTTTCCGAAATAACAGAAAATATTTTTTCACCCAATCTTGATGGTACGTGGTGGTAATGACAAGTACAAAAATCCCACTTGGCTCAACAAATTTTGTTCTTCTAGGTTTAAGCGTTCGTCTACAGTAGCAGTTTTTATATTTAGGTTTCACTCTGTTCTCTCCTATATAGACAGATGAATTTGGAACTCTAAATCCAATATGGTTGGTAGTAGCTCTTTGAAACTTGACAAAATAAAGGAGTTCTCAGTTTTGTCTCTATGGTTTGTTTCCTCTTCAAGTAGCCCTAGGCACAGACTGTGGAAAACCACTTTCATTGAGAGGGGTTGCCAAGCTTCTAAGAAATAACGAGTTTCCGAAATATCAGCAAATATTTTTTCACCCAATCTTGATGATACTTGATGGTAATGATCAGTATATAGTACCCACTTGGCTCACCAAATTTTGTTCTTCTAGGTTGAAGCGTTCGTCTACAGTAGCCGTTTTTATATTTAGGTTTCACTCTGTTGTCTCATATATAGATAGATGAATTGGGAACTCTAAATCCAACATGACTTGTAGTAGCTCTTTGAAACTTGACAAAATAAAGGAGTTCTGAGTTTTGTCTATTTGGTTTGTTTCCTCTTCATGTAGCCCTAGGCACAGACTGTGGAAAAGCACTTTCATTGAGAGGGGTTGCCAAGCTACTAAGAAATTAACGATTTTCCGAAATACCAGCAAATATTTTTTCACCCAATCTTGATGATACTTGTTGCTAATGATCAGTACACAAATCCCACTTGGCTCACCAAATTTTGTTCTTCTAGGTTGAAGCGTTCGCCTACAGTAGCAGTTTTATATTTAGGTTTCCCTCTGTTCTCTCCTATATAGATATATGAATCTGGAACTCTAAATCCAACATGGTTTTTAGTAGCTCTTTGAAACTTGACAAAATAAAGGAGTTCTCAGTTTTGTCTCTAAGGTTTGTTTCCTCTTCAATTAGCCATAGGCACAGACTGTGGAAAAGCACTTTCGTTGAGAGGGGTTGCCAAGCTTCTAAGAAATAACGAGTTTCCGAAATATCAGCAAATATTTTTTCACCCAATCTTGATGATACTTGTTGCTAATGATCAGTACACAATATCACTTGGCTCACCAAATTTTATTCTTCTAGGTTGAAGCGTTCGTCTACAGTAGCAGGTTTTATATGTAGGTTTCTCTCTCTTCTCTCCTATATAGATAGATGATTTTGGAACTCTAAATCCAACATGGATTGTAGTAGCTCTTTGAAACTTGACAAAATAAAGGAGTTCTCAGTTTTGTCTCTATGGTTTGTTTCCTCTTCAAGTAGCCCTAGGCACAGACTGTGGAAGCACTTTCATTGAGATGGGTTGCCAAGCTTCTAAGAAATAACGAGTTTCCAAAATACCAGCAAATATTTTTCACCCAATCTTGATGATATTGGTGGTAATGATCAGTACACAAATCCCTCTTGGTTCACCATATTTTGTTCTTCTAGGTTGAAGCGTTCGTCTACAGTAGCAGTTTTTATATTTAGGTTTCTCTCTGTTCTCTCCTATATAGATAGATGAATTTGGAACTTTAAATCCAACATGGATTGTAGTACCTCTTTGAAACTTGACAAAATAAAGGAGTTCTCAGTTTTGTCTCTATGGTTTGTTTCCTCTTCAAGTAGCCCTAGGCAAGACTGTGGAAAAGCACTTTCATTGAGAGGGGTTGCAAAGCTTCTAAGAAATAACGAGTTTCCGAAATACCAGCAAATATTTTTTCACCCAATCTTGATGATACTTGGTGGTAATGATCAGTACACAGATCCCACTTGGCTCACCAAATTTTGTTCTTCTAGGTTGAAGCGTTCGTCTAAAGTAGCAGTTTTTATATTTAGGTTTCACTCTGTTCTCTCCTATATAGATAGATGAATTTGGAACTCTAAATCCAACATGATTTGTAGTAGCTCTTTGAAACTTGACAAAATAAAGGAGTTCTCAGTTTTGTCTCTATGGTTTGTTTCCTCTTCAAGTAGCCCTAGGCGCAGACTGTGGAAAAGCACTTTCATTGAGAGGGGTTGCCAAGTTTCTAAGGAATAACGAGTTTCCGAAATACCAGCAAATATTTTTTCACCCAATCTTGATGATACTTGGTGCTAATGATCAGTACACAAATCCCACTTGGCTCACCATTTTTTGTTCTTCTAGGTTGAAGCGTTCGTCTACAGTAGCAGTTTTTATGTTTAGGTTTCACTCTGTTCTCTCATATATAGATATATGAATTTGGAACTCTAAATCCAACATGGTTTCTAGTAGCTCTTTGAAACTTGACAAAATAAAGGAGTTCTCTGTTTTGTCTCTATGGTTTGTTTCCTCTTCAAGTAGCCCTTGGCACAGACTGTGGAAAAGCACTTTCATTGAGAGAGTTTGCCAAGCTTCTAAGAAATAACAAGTTTCCGAAATACCAGCAAATATTTTTTCACCCAATCTTGATGACACTTGGTGGTAATGATCAGTACACAAATTCCACTTGGCTGCCCAAATTTTGTTCTTCTAGGTTGAAGCGTTCGTCTACAGTAGCAGTTTTTATATTTAGGTTTCTCTCTGTTCTCTCCTATATAGATAGATGAATTTTGAACTCTAAATCCAACATTTATTGTAGTAGATCTTTGAAACTTGACAAAATAAAGGAGATCTCAGTTTTGTCCCTATGCTTTGTTTCCTCTTCAAGTAGCCCTAGGCACAGACTGTGGAAAGCACTTTAATTGAGAGGGGTTGCCAAGCTTCTAAGAAATAACGAGTTTCCGAAATATCAGCAAATATTTTTTCACACAATCTTGATGATACTTGGTAGTAATGATTAGTACACTGTACCCACTTGGCTCACCAAATTTTGTTCTTCTAGGTTGAAGCGTTCGTCTACAGTAGCCGTTTTTATATTTAGGTTTCACTCTGTTGTCTCATATATAGATAGATGAATTTGGAACTCTAAATCCAACATGGTTTGTAGTAGCTCTTTGAAACTTGTCAAAATAAAGGAGTTCTGAGTTTTGTCTCTATGGTTTGTTTCCTCTTCAAGTAGCCCTAGGCGCAGACTGTGGAAAAGCACTTTCATTGAGAATGGTTGCCAAGCTTCTAAGAAATAACGAGTTTCCGAAATACCAGCAAATATTTTTTTCAACCAATCTTGATGATACTTGGTGGTAAGGACAAGTACACAAATCCCACTTTTCTCACCAAATTTGGTTCTTCTCGGTTGAAGCTTTCGTCTACAGTAGCCGTTTTTATATTTAGGTTTCCCTCTGTTCTCTCCTATATAGATAGATAAATTTAGAACTCCAAATCCAACATGGTTTGTAGTAGCTCTTTGAAACTTGACAAAATAAGGAAGTTCTCAGTATTTTCTCTATGGTTTGTTTCCTCTTCAAGAAGCCCTAAGCAGAGACTGTGGAAAAGCACTTTCATTGAAAGGCATTGCAAAGCTTCCAAGAAATTATGATTTTCCGAAATACCAGCAAATATTTTTTCACCCAATCTTGATGGTACATGGTGGTAATGAAAAGTACACAAATCCCACTTGGCTCAACAAATTTTGTTCTTCTAGGTTTAAGCGTTCGTCACAGTAGCAGTTTTTATATTTAGGTTTCACTCTGTTCTCTCCTATATAGACAGATGAATTTGGAACTCGAAATCCAATATGGTTGGTAGTAGCTCTTTGAAACTTGACAAAATAAAGGAGTTCTCAGATTTGTCTCTATGATTTGTTTCCGCTTCAAGTAGCCCTAAGCAGAGACTGTGGAAAAGCACTTTCATTGAGAGGCGTTGCCAAGCTTCCAAGAAATACGAGTTTCCGAAATACCAGCAAATATTTTTTCACCCAAAATTCATGATACTTGAAGGTATTCATCGGTACACAAATCCTACTTGGCTCACCAAATTTTGTTCTGCTAGGTTGAAGCGTTCATCTACAGTAGCAGTTTTCATATTTAGGTTTCCCTCTGTTCTCTGCTATACAGATAGATGAATTTGGAACTCTAAATCCAACATGGTTTGTAGTAGCTCTTTGAAACTTGACAAAATAAAGAAGTTCTCAGTTTTGTCTCTATGATTTGTTTCCCCTTCAAGTAGCCCTAAGCAGAGACTCTGGAAAAGCACTTTCATTGAGAGGGGTTGCCAAGCTTCCCAGAAATTACGAGTTTCCGATATACCAGCAAATATTTTTTCACCGAATATTCATGATACTTGGTGGTATTGATGGGTACACAAATCCCACTTGGCTCACCAAATTTTGTTCTGCTAGGTTGAAGCGTTCGTCTACAGTAGCAGTTTTTGAATTTTTACGTTTCATTCTGTTCTCTGGTATATAGATAGATGAATTTGGAACTCTATATCCAACATTGTTTGTAGAGCTTTTGAAACTTGACAAAATTAATAAGTTCTCAGTTTTGTCTCTATGGTTTGTTTCCTCTTCAAGTAGTCCTAGGCACAGACTGTGGAAAAGCACTTTCATTGAGAGGCGTTGCCAAGCTTCTAAGAAATAACGATTTTCCGAAAAACCAGCAAATATTTTTTCACCCAATCTTGATGATACTTGGTGGTAATTATCGGTACACAAATCCCACTTGGCTCCTCAAATTTTGTTCTTCTAGGTTGAAGCGTTCGTCTACAGTAGCAGTTTTTATATTTAGGTTTCACTCTGTTCTCTGCTATATAGATAGATGAATTTGGAACTCTAAATCCAACATTGTTTGTAGAGCTTTTGAAACTTGACAAATTAATAAGTTCTCAGTTTTGTCTCTATGGTTTGTTTCCTCTGCAAGTAGCCCTAGGCACAGACGGTAGAAAAGCACTTTCATTGAGAGGAGTTGCCAAGCTTCCAAGAATACGAATTTCCGAAATACCAGCAAATATTTTTTCACCCAATCGTGATGATGCGTGGTGGTAATGACAAGTCCACAAATCCCACTTGGCTCACCAAATTTTGTTCTTCTCGGTTGAAGCGTTCGTTTACAGTAGCAGTTTTCATTTTTAGGTTGCACTCTGTTCTCTCCAATATTAATAGATGAATTTGGAACTCTAAATCCAACATGGTTTGTAGTAGCTCTTTGAAACTTGACAAAATAAAGGAGTTTTCAGTTTTGTCACTACGATTTGTTTCCGTTTCATGTAGCCATAAGCAGAGTCTGTGGAAAAGCAGTTTCATTGAAAGGGGTTGCCAAGCTTCCCAGAAATTATGAGTTTCCGAAATACCAGCAATTACTTTTTCACCCAATGTTGATGATACGTGATGGAAATGACAACTACACAAATCCCACTTGGCTCACCAAATTTTGTTCTTCTAGGTTGAAACGTTCGTTTACAGTAGCACTTTTTATTTTTAGGTTTCACTCTGTTCTCTCCTATATGGATAGATGAATTTGGAACTCTAAATCCAACATGGTGGGTAATAGCTCTTTGAAACTTGACAAAATATAGGAGTTCTCAGTTTTGTCTCTATGGTTTGTTTCCTCTTCAAGTAGCCCTAAGCACAGAAGGTGGAAAAGCATTTTCATTGAGAGGGGTTGCCAAGCTTCCAAGATAATACGAGTTTCCGAAATACCAGCAAATATTTTTTCACCCAATCTTGATGATACGTGGTGGTAATGACAAGTCCACAAATCCCAACTGGCTCACCAAATTATGTTCTTCTAGGTTGAAGCGTTCGTTAACAGTAGCAGTTTTAATTTTTAGGTTTCACTCTGTTCTCTCCTATATAGATAGATGAATTTGGAACTCTAAATCCAACATGGTTTGTAGTAGCTCTTTGAAACTTGACAAAATAAAGGAGTTCTCAGTTTTGTCTCTATGGTTTGTTTCCTCTTCAAGTAACCCTAGGCACAGAGTGTGGAAAAGCACTTTCATTGAAAGGGGTTGTCAAGCTTCTAAGTAATAACGAGTTTCCGAAATACCAGCAAATATTTTTTCAACCAATGTCGATGATACTTGGTGGTAATGATCGGTACACAAATCCCACTTGGCTCACCAAATTTTGTTCTTCTAGGTTGAAGCGTTCGTTTACAGTAGCAGTTTTCATTTTTAGGTTGCATTCTGTTCTCCCCTATATTGATATATGAATTTGGAACTCTATATCCAACATGGTTTGTAGTAGCTCTTTGAAACTTGACAAAATAAAGGAGTTCTCAGTTTTGTCTCTATGATTTGTTTCTGATTCATGTAGCCCTAAGCAGAGACTGTGGAAAATACTTTCATTGAAAGGGTTTGCCAAGCTTCCAAGAAATTACGAGTTTCCTAAATACCAGCAAATATTTTTTCACACAACCTTGATGATACTTGGTGGTAATGATGGGTACACAAATCCCACTTGGCTCACCAAATTTTGTTCTTCTAGTTTGAAGCGTTTGTCTACAGTAGCAGTTTTAATTTAGGTTTCACTCTGTTCTCTCCTATATAGATAGATGAATTTGGAACTCTAAATCCAACATGGTTTGTAGTAGCTCTTTGAAACTTGACAAAATAAAGGAGTTCTCAGTTTTGTCTCTATGGTTTGTTTCCTCTTCAAGTAGCCCTAGGCACAGACTGTGGAAAACCACTTTCATTGAGAGGGGTTGCCAGGCTTCTAAGAAATTACGAGTTTCCTAAATACCAGCAAATATTTTTCACCCAATGTCGATGATACCTGGTGGTAATGATCTGTACACAAATCCCACTTGGCTCACCAAATTTTGTTCTTCTATTTGAAGCGTTCGTCTACAGTAGCAGTTTTTATATTTAGGATTCACTCTGTTCTCTCGTATATAGAAAGTTGAATTTGAAACTGTAAATCCAACATGGTTTGTAGTGGCTCTTTGAAGCTTGACAAAATAAAGGAGTTTTCAGTTTTGTCTCAATGATTTTTTTTCCACTTCAAGTATCCCGAAGCAGAGAGTGTGGAAGAGCACTATCATTGATGGGTGTTGCCAAGCTTCCAAAAAAATACGAGTTTCCGAATAGTAGCAAATATTTTTTCACCCAATCTTGATGATACGTCGTGGTAATGACAAGTCCACAAATCCCACTTTGCTCACCAAATTTTCTCCATCTAGGTTGAAGCGTTCGTTTCCAATTGCAGTTTATAATTTTAGGTTTCACTCTGTTCTCTCCTATATAGATAGATGAATTTGGAATTCTAAATCCAACATGGTTTGTAGTAGCTCTTTGAAACTTGACAAAATAAAGGAGTTCTCAGTTTTGTCTCTATGGTTTGTTTTTTCTTCAAGTTGCCCTAGGCACAGACGTAGGAAAAGCACTTTCATTGAGAGGGGTTGCCTAACTTCTAAGAAATAACGAATTTCCGAAATACCAGCAAATATTTTTTCTCCCAATTTTTATGATAGTTGGTGGTATAGATCAGTACACAAATCCAACTAGGCTCACCCAATTTTGTTCTTCTTGGTTGAAGCGTTCGTCTACAGTAGCAGTTTTTATACTTAGGTTTCCCTCTGTTCTCTCCTATATAGATAGATGAATTTGGAACTCTAAATCCAACATGGTTTGTAGTAGCTCTTTGAACTTGACAAAATAAAGAAGTTCTCAGTTTTGTCTGTATGGTTTGTTTCCTCTTCAAGAAGCCCTAAGCAGAGATTGTGGAAAAGCACTTTCATTGAAAGGCATTGCAAAGCTTCCAAGAAATTACGATTTTCCGAAATACCAGCAAATATTTTTTCACCCAATCTTGATGGTACGTGGTGGTAATGACAAGTACACAAATCCCACTTGGCTCAACAAATTTTGTTCTTCTAGGTTTAAGCGTTCGTCTACAGTAGCAGTTTTTATATTTAGGTTTCACTCTGTTCTCTCCTATATAGACAGATGAATTTGGAACTCTAAATCCAATATGGTTGGTAGTAGCTCTTTGAAACTTGACAAAGTAAAGGAGTTCTCAGTTTTGTCTCTATGGTTTGTTTCCTCTTCAAGTAGCCCTAGGCACAGACTGTGGAAAACCACTTTCATTGAGAGGGGTTGCCAAGCTTCTAAAAAATAACGAGTTTCCGAAATATCAGCAAATATTTTTTCACCTAATCTTGATGATACTTGGTGGTAATGATCAGTACACAGTACCCACTTGGCTCACCAAATTTTGTGCTTATAGGTTGAAGCGTTCGTCTACAGTAGCCGTTTTTATATTTAGGTTTCACTCTGTTGTCTCATATATAGATAGATGAATTTGGAACTCTAAATCCAACATGACTTGTAGTAGCTCTTTGAAACTTGACAAAATAAAGGAGTTCTGAGTTTTGTCTCTTTGGTTTGTTTACTCTTCATGTAGCCCTAGGCACAGACTGTGGAAAAGCACTTTCATTGAGAGGGGTTGCCAAGCTTCTAAGAATTAACGATTTTCCGAAATACCAGCAAATATTTTTTCACCCAATCTTGATGATACTTGTTGCTAATGATCAGTACACAATATCACTTGGCTCACCAAATTTTATTCTTCTAGGTTGAAGCGTTCGTCTACAGTAGCAAGTTTTATATGTAGGTTTCTCTCTCTTCTCTTCTATATAGATAGATGAATTTGGAACTCTAAATTCAACATGGATTGTAGTAGCTCTTTGAAACTTGACAAAATAAAGGAGTTCTCAGTTTTGTCTCTATGATTTGTTTCCTCTTCAAGTAGCCCTAGGCACAGACTGTGGAAGCACTTTCATTGAGATGGGTTGCCAAGCTTCTAAGAAATAACGAGTTTCCAAAATACCAGCAAATATTTTTCACCCAATCTTGATGATACTTGGTGGTAATGATCAGTACACAAATCCCACTTGGTTCACCATATTTTGTTCTTCTAGGTTGAAGCGTTCGTCTACAGTAGCAGTTTTTATATTTAGGTTTCTCTCTGTTCACTCCTATATAGATAGATGAATTTGGAACTCTAAATCAAACATGGATTGTAGTAGCTCTTTGAAACTTGACAAAATAAAGGAGATCTCCTTTTTGTCTCTATGGTTTGTTTCCTCTTCAAGTAGCCCTAGGCACAGACTGTGGAAAAGCACTTTCATTGAGAGTGTTTGCCAAGCTTCTAAGAAATAACGAGTTTCCGAAATACCAGCAAATATTTTTTCACCCAATTTTGATGATACTTGGTGGTAATGATCAGTACACAAGTCCCACTTGGCTCACCATATTTTGTTCTTCTAGGTTGAAGCGTTCGTCTACAGTAGCAGTTTTTATATTTAGGTTTCACTCTGTTCTCTCCTGTATAGATAGATGAATTTGGAACTCTAAATCCAACATGGTGTGTATTAGCTCTTTGAAACTTGACAAAATAAAGGAGTTCTCAGTTTTGTCTCTATGGATTGTTTCCTATTCAATTAGCCCTAGGCACAGACTGTGGAAAAGCACTTTCATTGAGAGGGTTTGCCAAGCTTCTAAGAAATAACGAGTTTCCGAAATACCAGCAAATATTTTTTCACCCATTCTTGATGATACTTGTTGCGAATGATCAGTACACAAATCCCACTTGGCTCACCAAATTTTGTTCTTCTAGGTAGAAGCGTTCGTCTACAGTAGCAATTTTTATATTTAGGTTTCTCTCTGTTCTCTCCTATATATATAGATGAATTTGGAACTTTAAATCCAACATGGATTGTAGTAGCTCTTTGAAACTTGACAAAATAAAGGAGTTCTCAGTTTTGTCTCTATGGTTTGTGTCCTCTTTAAGTAGCCCTAGGCACAGACTGTGGAAGCACTTTCATTCTGATGGGTTGCCAAGCTTCTAAGAAATAACGAGTTTCCAAAAGAGCAGCAAATATTTTTTCACCCAATCTTGATGATACTTGGTGGTAATGATCAGTACACAAATCCCACTTGGCTCACCAAATTTTGTTCTTCTAGGTTGAAGCGTTCGTCTACAGTAGCAGTTTTTATATTTAGGTTTCTCTCTGTTCTCTCCTATATAGATAGATGAATTTGGAACTTTAAATCCAACATGGATTGTAGTACCTCTTTGAAACTTGACAAAATAAAGGAGTTCTCAGTTTTGTCTCTATGGTTTGTTTCCTCTTCAAGTAGCCCTAGGCAAGACTGTGGAAAAGCACTTTCATTGAGAGGGGTTGCAAAGCTTCTAAGAAATAACGAGTTTCCGAAATACCAGCAAATATTTTTTCAACCAATGTCGATGATCCTTGGTGGTAATGATCAGTACACAGATCCCACTTGGCTCACCAAATTTTGTTCTTCTAGGTTGAAGCGTTCGTCTAAAGTAGCAGTTTTTATATTTAGGTTTCACTCTGTTCTCTCCTATATAGATAGATGAATTTGGAACTCTAAATCCAACATGGTTTGTAGTAGCTCTTTGAAACTTGACAAAATAAAGGAGTTCTCAGTTTTGTCTCTATGGTTTGTTTCCTCTTCAAGTAGCCCTAGTCGCAGACTGTGGAAAAGCACTTTCATTGAGAGGGGTTGCCAAGCTTCTAAGGAATAACGAGTTTCCGAAATACCAGCAAATATTTTTTCACCCAATCTTGATGATACTTGGTGCTAATGATCAGTACACAAATCCCACTTGGCTCACCATATTTTGTTCTTCTAGGTTGAAGCGTTCGTCTACAGTAGCAGTTTTTATGTTTAGGTTTCATTCTGTTCTCTCATATATAGATATATGAATTTGGAACTCTAAATCCAACATGATTTGTAGTAGCTCTTTGAAACTTGACAAAATAAAGGAGTTCTCAGTTTTGTCTCTATGATTTGTTTCCTCTTCAAGTAGCCCTAGGCACAGACTGTGGAAAACCACTTTCATTGAGAGGGGTTGCCAAGCTTCTAAGAAATAACGAGTTTCCTAAATACCAGCAAATATTTTTTCACCCAATGTCGATGATACCTGGTGGTAATGATCTCTACACAAATCCCACTTGGCTCACCAAATTTTGTTCTTCTATTTGAAGCGTTCGTCTACAGTAGCAGTTTTTATATTTAGGATTCACTCTGTTCTCTCGTATATAGAAAGTTGAATTTGGAATTCTAAATCCAACATGGTTTGTAGTGGCTCTTTGAAACTTGACAAAATAAAGGAGTTTTCAGTTTTGTCTCAATGATTTGTTTCCACGTCAAGCATCCCGAAGCAGAGAGTGTGGAAGAGCACTATCATTGATGGGTGTTGCCAAGCTTCCAAAAAAATACGAGTTTCTGAATAGCAGCAAATATTTTTTCACCCAATCTTGATGATACGTCGTGGTAATGACAAGTCCACAAATCCCACTTTGCTCAACAAATTTTCTCCTTCTAGGTTGAAGCGTTCGTTTCCAATCGCAGTTTATATTTTTAGGTTTCACTCTGTTCTCTCCTATATAGATAGATGAATTTGGAATTCTAAATCCAACATGGTTTGTAGTAGCTCTTTGAAACTTGACAAAATAAAGGAGTTCTCAGTTTTGTCTCTATGGTTTGTTTCCTCTTCAAGCAGCCCTAGGCACAAACTGTGGAAAAGCACTTTCATTGAGAGGGGTTGCCAAGCTTCTAAGAAATAACGAGTTTCAGAAATACCAGCAAATGTTTTTTCACCCAATCTTGATGATACTTCGTGGAAATGATTAGTACACAAATCACACTTGGCTCTCCAAATTTTGTTCTTCTAGGTTGAAGCGTTGGTTTACAGTAGCAGTTTTTATATTTAGATTTCACTCTGTTCTCTCCTATATAGATAGATGAATTTGGAACTCTAAATCCAACATGGTTGGTAGTAGCTTTTTACAACTTGACAAAATAAAGGAGTTCTCAGTTTTGTCTCTATGATTTGTTTACGCTCCAAGTAGCCCTAGGAACTGACTGTGGAAAAGCAATTCCTTTGAGAGGGGTTTCCAAGTTTCTAAGAAATAATGAGTTTCCGAAATATCAGCAAATATTTTCTCACCCAATCTTGATCATACTTGGTGGTAATCATCGGTAAACCAATCCCACTTGACTCACCAAATTTTGTTCTTCTAGGTTGAATTGTTCGTTTACAGTAGCAGTTTTTATTTTTAGGTTTCACTCTGGTCTCTCCTATATAGATAGATGAATTTGGAACTCTATATCCAACCTGGTTTGTAGTAGATCTTTGAAACTTGACAAAATAAAGGAGTTCTCAGTTTTGACACTATGGTTTGTTTTCTCTTCAAGTAGCCCTAGGCACAGACTGTGGAAAAGCATTTTCATTGAGATGGGTTGCCAAAGCTTCTAAGAAATAACGAGTTTCCGAAATACTAGCAAATATTTTTTCACCCAATTTTGATGATACTTGGTGGTAATGATCAGTACACAAATCCCACTTGGCTCACCAAATTTTGTTCTTCTAGGTTGAAGCGTTCGTCTACAGTTGCAGTTTTTGTATTTAGGTTTCACTCTGTTCTCTCCTATATAGATAGATGAATTTGGAACTCTAAATCCAACATGGTTTGTAGTAGCTTTTTGAAATTGACAAAATAAAGGAGATCTCAGTTTTGTCTCTATGATTTGTTTCCGCTTCAAATAGCCCTAAGCATAGACTGTGGAAAAGCACTTACATTGAGAGGGGTTGCCAAGCTTCCAAGAAATTACGAGTTTCCGAAATTCCAGCAAATATTTTTTCACCCAATTTTGATGATACGTGGTGGTAATGACAAGTCCACAAATCCCACTTGGCTCACCAAATTTTCTTCTTCTAGGTTGAAGCATTCGTTTACAGTAGCAGTTTTTATTTTTAGGTTTCACTCTGTTGTCTCCTATATAGATAGATGAATTTGGAACTCTAAATCCAACATGGTTTGTAGTAGCTTTTTACAACTTGACAAAATAAAGGAGTTCTCAGTTTTCTCTCTATGATTTGTTTACGCTTCAAGTAGCCCTAGGAACAGACTGTGGAAAAGCACTTTCATTGAGAGGGATTGCCAAGCTTCTAAGAAATAACGAGTTTCCAAAATACCAACAAATATTTTTTCACCCAATCTTGATGATACTTGGTGGTAATGATCTGTACACAAATCCCACTTGGCTCACCAAATTTTGTTCTTCTAGGTTGAAGCGTTCGTTTACAGTAGCAGTTTGTATTTTTAAGTTCCCTCTGTTCTCTCCTATATAGATAGATGAATTTGGAACTCAAAATCCAACATGGTTTGTAGTAGCTCTTTGAAACTTGACAAAATAAAGGAGTTTTCAGTTTTGTCTCTATGATTTGTTTCCGCTTCATGTCGCCCTAAGCAGAGACTGTGGAAAAGCACTTTCATTGAAAGGGGTTGCCAAGCTTCCAAGAAATTACGAGTTTCCGAAATACCAGCAAATATTCTTTCACCCAATCTTGATGATACGTGTTGGTAATTACAAGTCCACAAATCCCACTTGGCTCACCCAATTTTGTTCTTCTAGATTGAATTGTTCGTTTACAGTAGCAGTTTTTATTTTTAGGTTTCACTCTGTTCTCTCCTATATAGATAGATGAATTTGGAACTCTAAATCCAACATGGTTTGTAGTAGCTCTTTGAAACTTGACAAAATAAAGGAGTTCTCAGTTTTGTCTCTATGGTTTGTTTCCTCTTCAAGTAGTCCTAGCCACAGACTGTGGAAAAGCACTTTCATTGAGAGGGGTTGCCAAGCTTCTAAGAAATAACTTGTTTCAGAAATACCAGCAAAAGTTTTTTCACCCAATCTTGATGATACTTGGTGGAAATGATTAGTACACAAATCCCACTTGGCTCACCAAATTTTGTTCTTCTAGGTTGAAGCGTTCGTTTACAGTAGCAGTTTTTATTTTTAGGTTTCACTCTGTTCTCTCCTATATAGATAGATGAATTTGGAACGCTAAATCCAACATGGTTTGTAGTAGCTTTTTACAAATTGACAAAATAAAGGAGTTCTCAATTTTGTCTCTATGGTTTGTTTCCTCTTCAAGTAGCCCTCGGCACAGAGTGTGGAAAAGCACTTTCTTTGAGAGGGGTTGCCAAGCTTCTAAGAAATAATGAGTTTCCGAAATACCAGCAAATATTTTCTCACCCAATCTTGAGGATACTTGGTGGTAATGATCGGTAAACAAATCCCACTTGACTCACCAAATTTTGTTCTTCTAGGTTGAGACGTTCATTTACAGTAGCAGTTAATATTTTTAGGTTTCCCTCTGTTCTCTCATGTATAGATAGATGAATTTGGAACACTAAATCCAACATGGTTTGTAGTATCTCTTTGAAAGTTGACAAAATAAAGGAGTTCTCAGTTTTGACTCTATGGTTTGTTTTCTCTTCAAGTAGCCCTAGGCACAGACTGTGGAAAAGCACTTTCATTGAAAGGCATGGCAAAGCTTCCAAGAAATTACGAGTTTCCGAAATAAAAGCAAATATTTTTTCACCCAATCTTGATGATACGTCGTGGTAATGACAAGTATACAAATCCCACTTGGCTCAACAAATTTTGTTCTTCTAGGTTGAAGCTTTCGTCTACAGTAGCAGTTTTTATATTTAGGTTTCACTCTGTTCTCTCCTATATAGATAGATTAATTTGGAACTCTAAATCCAACATGGTTTGTAGTAGCTCTTTGAAACTTGACAAAATAAAGGAGTTCTCAGTTTTGTCTCTATGATTTGTTTCCGCGTCAAGTAGCCCAAAGCAGAGACTGTGGAGAAGCACTTTAATTGAGAGGGGTTGCCAAGCTTTCAAGAAATTACGAGTTTCCGAAATACCAGCAAATATTTTTTCACCCAATCTTGATGATACGTGGTGGTAATTACATGTCCACAAATCCCACTTGGCTCACCAAATTTTGTTCTTCTAGATTGAATTGTTCGTTTACAGTAGCAGTTTTATTTTTAGGTTTCACTCTGTTCTCTCCTATATAGATAGATGAATTTGGAACTCTAAATCCAACATGGTTTGTAGTAGCTCTTTGAAACTTGACAAAATAAAGGAGTTCTCAGTTTTGTCTCTATGGTTTGTTTCCTCTTCAAGTAGCCCTAGTCACAGACTGTGGAAAAGCACTTTCATTGAAAGGAGTTGCCAAGCTTCTAAAAAATAACGAGTTTCCGAAATATCAGCAAATATTTTTTCACCGAATCTTGATGATACTTGGTGGTCAGGATCGGTACACAAATCCCACTTGACTCACCAAATTTTGTTCTTCTAGGATGAAGCGTTCGTTTACAGTAGCAGTTTATATTTTTAGTTTTTCCTCTGTTCTCTGCTATAAAGATAGATGAATTTGGAACTCAAAATCCAACATGGTTTGTAGTAGCTCTTTGAAACTTGACAAAATAAAGGAGTTTTCAGTTTTGTCTCTATGATTTGTTTCCGCTTCATGTAGCCCTAAGCAGTGACTGTGGAAAAGCACTTTCATTGAAAGTGGTTGCCAAGCTTCCAAGAAATTACGAGTTTCCGAAATACCAGCAAATAATTTTTCACCCATGTTGATGATACGTGGTGGTAATGACAAGTACATAAATACCACTTGGCTCACCAAATTTTGTTCTTCTAGGTTGAAGCGTTCGTCTACAGTAGCAGTTTTTATATTTAGGTTTCACTCTGTTCTCTCCTACATAGATAGATGAATTTGGAAAACTAAATCCAACATGGTTTGTAGTAGCTCTTTGAAACTTGACAAAAAAAAGGAGTTCTCAGTTTTTTCTCTATGATTTGTTTCCGCGTCAAGTAGCCCAAAGCAGAGACTGTGGAGAAGCACTTTAATTGGGAGGGGTTGCCAAGCTTTCAAGAAATTACGAGTTTCCGAAATACCAGCAAATATTTTTTCACCCAATCTTGATGATACGTGGTGGTAATTACAAGTCCACAAATCCCACTTGGCTCACCAAATTTTGTTCGTCTAGATTGAATTGTTCGTTTACAGTAGCAGTTTTTATTTTTAGGTTTCACTCTGTTCTCTCCTATATAGATAGATGAATTTGGAACTCTAAATCCAACCTGGTTTGTAGTAGATCCTTGAAACTTGACAAAATAAAGGAGTTCTCAGTTTTGACTCTATGGTTTGTTTCCTCTTCAAGTAGCCCTAGGCACAGACTGTGGAAAAGCACTTTCATTGAGAGGGGTTGCCAAGCTTCTAAGAAATAACGAGTTTCCGAAATACCAGCAAATATTTTTTCACCCAAACTTGATGATACTTGGTGGTAATGATCATTACACAAAGAACACTTGGCTCACCATACTTTGTTCTTCTAGGTTGAAGCGTTCGTCTACAGTAGCAGTTTTTATATTTAGGTTTCACTCTGTTCTCTCCTATATAGAACGATGAATTTGGAACTCTAAATCCAACATGGTTTGTAGTAGCTCTTTGGAACTTGACAAAATAAAGGAGTTCTCAGTTTTGTCTCTATGAATTGTTTCCACTTCATGTAGTCCTAAGCAGATACTGTGGAAAAGCACTTTCATTGAATGGGGTTGCCAAGCTTCCAATAAATTACGATTTTCCGAAATAACAGCAAATATTTTTTCACCCAATGTTGATGATACTTGAAGGTAATGATCAGTACACAAATCACACTTGGTTCACCAAATTTTGTTCCTCTAGGTAGAAGCGTTCGTCTACAGTAGCAGTTTTTATATTTAGGTTTCACTCTGTTCTCTCCTATATAGATAGATGAATTTGGAACTCAAAATCCAACATGGTTTGTAGTAGATCTTTGAAACTTGACAAAATAAAGGAGTTCTCAGTTTTGTCTCCATGGTTTGTTTCATCTTCAAGTAGCCCTAGGCACAGACTGTTGAAAAGCACTTTCATTGAGAGGGGTTGCCAAACTTCTAAGAAATTACGAGTTTCCGAAATACCAGCAAATATTTTTTCACCCAATCATGATGATACTTGGTGGTAATGATCAGTACACAAATCCCACTTGGCTCACCAAATTTTGTTCTTCTACGTTGATGCGTTCGTCTACAGTAGCAGTTTTTATATTTAGGTTTCACTCTGTTCTCCGCTATATAGATAGATGAATTTGGAACTCTAAATCCAACATGGTTTGTAGTAGCTCTTTGAAACTTGACAAAATAAAGGAGTTCTCACTTTTTTCTCTATGGTTCCTTTCCTCTTCAAGTAGTCCTAGGCACAGACTGTGGAAAAGCACTTTCATTGAGAGATGTTGCCAAGCTTCTAAGAAATAATGAGTTTCCGAAATACCAGCAAATATTTTCTCACCCAATCTTGATGATGCTTGGTGGTAATGATCGGTAAAAAAATCCCACTTGACTCACCAAATTTTGTTCTTCTATGTTGACACGTTCGTTTACAGTAGCAGTTTATATTTTTAGGTTTCCCTCTGTTCTCTCATGTATAGATAGATGAATTTGGAACACTAAATCCAACATGGTTTGTAGTAGCTCTTTGAAAGTTGACAAAACAAAGGAGTTCTCAGTTTTGACTCTATGGTTTGTTTTCTCTTCAAGTAGCCCTAGGCACAGACTGTGGAAAAGCACTTTCATTGAAAGGCATTGCAAATCTTCAAAGAAATTACGAGTTTCCGAAATACCAGCAAATATTTTTAAACCCAAACTTGATGATACTTGGTGGTAATGATCATTACACAAAGCCCTCTTAGCTCACCATATTTTGTTCTTCTAGGTTGAAGCGTTCGTCTACAGTAGCAGTTTTTATTTTTCGGTTTCACTCTGTTCTCTCCAAATTGATAGATGAATTTGGAAGTCTAAATCCAACATGGTTTGTGGTAGCTCTTTGAAACTTGACAAAATAAAGGAGTTCTCAGTTTTGTCTCTATGAATTGATTCCACTTCATGTAGCCCTAAGCAGATACTGTGGAAAAGCACTTTAATTGAACGGGGTTGCCAAGCTTCCAATAAATTACGAGTTTCCGAAATACCAGCAAATATTTTTTCACCCAATCTTGATGATACGTCGTGGTAATGACAAGTATACAAATCCCACTTGGCTCAACAAATTTTGTTCTTCTAGGTTGAAGCTTTTGTCTACAGTAGCAGTTTTTATATTTAGGTTTCTCTCTTTTCTCTCCTATATAGATAGATGAATTTGAAACTCTAAATCCAACATGGTTTGTTGTAGCTCTTTGAAACTTGACGAAATAAAGGATTTCTCAGATTTTTCTTTATGGTTTGTTTCCTCTTCAAGTAGTCCTATGCACAGACTGTGGAAAAGCACTTTCATTGAGAAGTGTTGCCACGCTTCTAAGAAATAAGGAGTTTCCGAAATATCAGCAAATATTTTTTCACCGAATCTTGATGATACTTGGTGGTCATGATCGGTACACAAATCCAACTTGACTCACCAAATTTTGTTCTTCTAGGATGAAGCGTTCGTTTACAGTAGCAGTTTATATTTTTAGTTTTCCCTCTGTTCTCTCCTATATAGATATATGAATTTGGAACTCTAAATCCAACATGGTTTGTAGTAGCTCTTTGAAACTTGACAAAATAAAGGAGTTCTCAGTTTGGTCTCTATGATTTGTTTCCACTTCATGTAGCCCAAAGCAGGGACGGTGGAAAAGCACTTTCATTGAAAGGGGTTGCCAAGCTTCCAATAAATTACGAGTTTGTGAAATACCAGCAAATATTTTTTCACCCAATGTTGATGATACTTGGTGGTAATGATCAGTACACAAATCCCACTTGGCTCACCAAATTTTGTTCTTCTAGGTTGAAGCGTTCGTTTAGAGTAGCAGTTTTTATATTTAGGTTTCACTGTGTTCTCTCCTACATAGATAGATGAATTTGGATCTCTAAATCCATCATGGTGTGTAATAGCTGTTTGAAACTTTACAAAGTAAAGGAGTTCTCAGTTTTGTCTCTATGGTTTGTTTCCTCTTCAAGTCGCCCTAGGCACAGACTGTGGAAAAGCACTTTCATTGAGAGGGGTTGCCAAGTTTTAAGAAATAACGAGTTTCCGAAATACCAGCAAATATTTTTTCACCCAATCTTGAGGATACTTGGTGGTAATGATCAGTACACAAATCCCACTTGGCTCATCAAATTTTGTTCTTCTGGGTTGAAGCGTTCGTCTACAGTAGCAGTTTTAATATTTAGGTTTCATTCTGTTCTCTCCTACATAGATAGATGAATGGAACTCTAAATCCAACATGGTGTGTAATAGCTCTTTGAAACTTGACAAAGTAAAGGAGTTCTCAGTTTTGTCTCTATGGTTTGTTTCCTCTTCAAGTCGCCCTAGGCACAGACTGTGGAAAAGCCCTTTCATTGAGAGGAGTTGCCAAGCTTTAAGAAATAACGAGTTTTCGAAATACCAGCAAAAATTTTTTCACCCAATCTTTAAGATACTTGGTGGTAATGATCGGTACACAAATCCCACTTGGCTCACCCAATTTTATTCTTCTAGGTTGAAGCATTCGTTTACAGTAGCATTTTTAATATTTAGGTTCACTCTGTTCTCTCCTATATAGATAGATGAATTTGGAACTCTAAATCCAACATGGTTTGTAGTAGCTCTTTGAAACTTGACAAAATAAAGGAGTTCTCAGTTTTGTCTCTATGATTTGTTTCCACTTCATGTAGCCCAAAGCAGAGACGGTGGAAAAGCACTTTCATTGAGAGGGGTTGCCAAGCTTCCAATAAATTACGAGTTTGTGAAATACCAGCAAATATTTTTTCACCCAATGTTGATGATACTTGGTGGTAATGATCAGTACACAAATCCCACTTGGCTCACCAAATTTTGTTCTTCTAGTTGAAGCGTTCGTTTACAGTAGCAGTTTTTATATTTAGGTTTCACTCTGTTCTCTCCTATATAGATAGATGAATTAGGAACTCTAAATCCATCATGATTTTCAGTAGCTCTTTGAAAGTTGACAAAATAAAGGAGTTCTAAGTTTTGTCTCTATGGTTTGTTTCCTCTTCAAGTCGCCCTAAGCACAGACTGTGGAAAAGCATTTTCATTGAGAGGGGTTGCCAAGTTTTAAGAAATAACGAGTTTCCGAAATAACACCAAATATTTTTTCACCCAAACTTGAGGATACTTGGTGGTAATGATCAGTACACAAATCCCACTTGGCTCACCAAATTTTGTTCTTCTGGGTTGATTCGTTCGTCTCCAGTAGCAGTTTTTATATTTAGGTTTTACTCTGTTCTCTCCTACATAGATAGATGAATGGAACTCTAAATCCAACATGGTGTGTAATAGCTCTTTGAATCTTGACAAAGTAAAGGAGTTCTCAGTTTTGTCTCTATGGTTTGTTTCCTTTTCAAGTCGCCCTAGGCACAGACTGTGGAAAAGCACTTTCATTGAGAGGGGTTGCCAAGATTCTAAGAATTTACGAGTTTCCGAAATACCAGCAAATATTTTCTCACCCAATCATGATGATACTTGGTGGTAATGATCAGTACACTAATCCCACTTGGCTCACCAAATTTTGTTCTTCTACGTTGATGCGTTCGTCTACAGTAGCAGTTTTTATATTTAGGTTTCACTCTATTCTCTCCTATATTGATAGATGAATTTGGAACTCTAAATCCAACATGGTTTGTAGTAGCTCTTTGAAACTTGATGAAATAAAGGATTTCTCAGATTTTTCTTTATGGTTTGTTTCCTCTTCAAGTAGTCCTATGCAAAGACTGTGGAAAAGCACTTTCATTGAGAAGGGTTGCCACGCTTCTAAGAAATAAGGAGTTTCCGAAATATCAGCAAATATTTTTTCACCGAATCTTGATGATACTTTGTGGTAATGATCAGTACACAAATCCCACTTGGCTCACCAAATTTTGTTCTTCTACGTTCATGCGTTCGTCTACAGTAGCAGTTTTTATATTTAGGTTTCACTCTATTCTCTCCTACATAGATAGATGAATGGAACTCTAAATCCAACATGGTGTGTAATAGCTCTTTGAATCTTGACAAAGTAAAGGAGTTCTCAGTTTTGTCTCTATGGTTTGTTTCCTCTTCAAGTCGCCCAAGGCACAGACTGTGGAAAAGCACTTTCATTGAGAGGGGTTGCCAAGCTTCTAAGAATTTACGAGTTTCCGAAACACCAGCAAATATTTTCTCACCCAATCATGATGATACTTGGTGGTAATGGTCAGTACACAAATCCCACTTGGCTCACCAAATTTTGTTCTTCTACGTTCATGCGTTCGTCTACAGTAGCAGTTTTTATATTTAGGTTTCACTCTATTCTCTCCTATAAAGAAGATGAATTTGGAACTCTAAATCCAACATGGTTTGTAGTAGCTCTTTGAAACTTGACGAAATAAAGGATTTCTCAGATATTTCTTTATGGTTTGTTTCCTATTCAAGTAGTCCTATGCACAGACTGTGGAAAAGCACTTTCATTGAGAAGGGTTGCCAAGCTTCTAAGAATTAAGGTGTTTCCGAAATATCAGCAAATATTTTTTCACCGAATCTTGATGATACTTTGTGGTCATGATCGGTACACAAATCCCACTTGACTCACCAAATTTTGTTCTTCTAGGATGAAGCGTTCGTTTACAGTAGCAGTTTATATTTTTAGTTTTCCCTCTGTTCTCTCCTATATAGATATATGAATTTGGAACTCTAATTCCAACATGGTTTGTAGTAGCTCTTTGAAACTTGACAAAATAAAGGAGTTCTCAGTTTTGTCTCTATGATTTGTTTCCACTTCATGTAGCCCTAAGCAGAGACTGTGAAAAAGCACTTTCATTGAAAGGGGTTGCCAAGCTTCCAATAAATTATGAGTTTCCGAAATACCAGCAAATATTTTTTCACCCAATCTTGATGATACATGGTGGTAATGATCTGCACAGATATCCCATTTGGCTCACCAAATTTTGTTCTTCTAGGTTGAAGCGTTCGTTTACAGTAGCAGTTTGTATTTTTAAGTTCCCTCTGTTCTCTCCTATATAGATAGATGAATTTGGAACTCAAAATCCAACATGGTTTGTAGTAGCTCTTTGAAACTTGACGAAATAAAGGATTTCTCAGATTTTTCTTTATGGTTTGTTTCCTCTTCAAGTAGTCCTATGCACAGACTGTGGAAAAGCACTTTCATTGAGAAGGGTTGCCACGTTTCTAAGAAATAAGGAGTTTCCGAAATATCAGCAAATATTTTTTCACCGAATCTTGATGATACTTGGTGGTCATGATCGGTACACAAATCCAACTTGACTCACCAAATTTTGTTCTTCTAAGATGAAGCGTTCGTTTACAGTAGCAGTTTATATTTTTAGTTTTCCCTCTGTTCTCTCCTATA